>NC_047512.1:59358-279358 GCF_902827115.2 Pseudochaenichthys georgianus | reverse complement strand
AGCGCTCCCCAGCTTACCTCACAGCTGGAGACCCCTCACATGCACAGAAACATGTATATGTTGGTGAAACTAAATCATACTAACCCCTCCTCCCTCTTCATTGAGCTGTGTGGCATCACAAATCAAGCGCTCCCTGCACTTCATCACTGATGGAGCTTCTCGTGCACTTTGTAGTTCTTGTTTGAACACTTTAAATTAAACAAAATCAAACCAACCCCTTCTCCTCTTGGCTTGCAGGCGATGCATCACAAATCAAGCGCTCCCTTTGTCCTCTCACTGCTTGGTCTTCAACTGAAAGGCACAGAATACATGATCATCAAATCAAACTAACCCCTCCTATGTTCTTCTCCATGTCCTGACCCCCTCTCCTCTTAGCTGTGGCGAGCCACAAATCAAGCGCTCCCTGCACTTGTGTTTTTGTTTTTACAGAAACACTCAATCACACCCACCCCTCTGCCTGGACCCCTTCTTTCAGCTTGTAGGTAACGCATCACAAATCAAGCGCTCCTTTGACTAACTGCATGCTGCAGCTTCACATGCACTTTGTGTTTCTCTGCACAAAAGCAGGCTTCTCTTTCAGGTGCAGAGTAGCATTTATGTAGCTGTAATGAAATCAAACTAACCCCTCCTCACACCTTCTCCAGCTAGGCCCCTTTCCTCTCAGCAGCATCACAAATCAAGCGCTCCTTTTACTACCTCACAGCTGGATCTCCCCTCTTCATGCACTGAAGTGTTTACTCTGAAACACATTCCTCCTATATGTAGACCCTCTCCTCTTATGGCTGGCATGTGATGCACCACAAATCAAGCGCCCCTATCTCACACACACACACACACACACACACACACACACACACACACACACACACACACACACACACACACACACACACACACACACACACACACACACACACACACACACACACACACACACACACACACACACACACACACACATCTCGTGTTTCCCCTCCAGGTGCACAGGAGCTGTGGAGAAATGAAACTAACCCCTCCTCTCTTCTTCTTCATCTCCTGGCCCTCTCCTCTCAGCTGTGATGCACCTGAAATCAAGCGCTCCCTTCATCACCTCTGGAGTTTGAGCCACACACACACACGCACGCACGCGCGCACACGTACACACACACACACACACACACACACACACACACACACACACACACACACACACACACACACACACACACACACACACACACGCACACTGTATGGTTTTGTGTTTTCAGCAACATTTTAAATAAAACCAAACCAACCCTCTGTCTCAGACCCCTCTTTTAGCTTGTATGTAATGCATCACAAATCAAGCGCTCCTCCATGCAGACCCTTCCTCTCTGCTGGAGCTTCTCGTGCATCTTGTGTGTTTTTATCTGCACACAATCCTCCATCACCTCCTCCATGTAGAGACCCTCTCCCCTTATATCAGGCATGTGATGCATCTTAAATCAAGCGCTCCTATTCACCTCCACACATCCTGCAGCCTCACATCTTCTGAATGCAACATCCAGAGACATAAAGCGGACACACACACAGACACACACACACCCACACCCACCGGGGCAGCACGCCAGGGCGGTGCTTACCTCTGGAGCTGCTGAAGGCGGTGTACCAGGACAGGGAGACCAGCCCGCACAGCCCGAACAACAAGACCGTCAGGAAGGAGACATTTCGGAGCCTCATCTCCGGAGGAGCATGTCCGCACCGAGAGAGGGGGGGGCGAGACAGGGAGGGATGGAGGGGGTGGGGTGGGCGGGGGGCTGCAGGTAGAGAGAGAGAGAGAGAGAGAGCGAGAGAGAGAGAGACAGACAGACAGGTAGACAGAGAGAGAGGCAGGCGGTGCTTGTTGCTGTCTGAGCAGCAGCAGCTAGACTGAGGAGAGAGAGAGAGGGGAGACAGAGAGAGAGAGGGGGGCGGAGACAGGAACAGGTAGAGAGAGAGGGGGAGAGAGAGGAGAGAGCTTCACATGAGGAAGCAAATACATTAAAAACTTCAAAAATGAATGGGAACAAAAACAACAAACAATTCCAATAAAATACATTAAAAAACATTTTAAAATAAACTATTTAAATATTAAAGTGTTGATGTGCTACACTGCGATACTGTGTATGACACGTGCTGCTGCTCCTCGTGCCGCTGCTCCTTGCCGCTGCTCCTCGTGCTCATCCACCTGCAGACCAGAGACCAGAGACCCCCATCTGTTACCCAGATGCTGGGGGTCTTAAAACAACCCTCGTTATCCCATTGATCTGACCCATCCTATAATCTCCCAGCATGCATCAGGAGGATGGAATATATCTCTGTGTTCTAATTGGTTGTTATTTTCCACACTGAAATCAGGAGCGCCGTTTGAACGTGTTTCTCGTCCTCTTGGAGTGAGCGTGGCGTCACTTCGTCAGAGCAGAGCTGGGACCCTATGTGGGACAGTCTGGGACACTTTGGGACACTCCCTAATGTGGGATAGTCTGGGACACTTCCTGATGTTGGACAGTCTGGGACACTCCCTAATGTGGGACAGTCTGGGACACTCCCTAATGTGGGACAGTCTGGGACACTCCCTGATGTTGGACAGTCTGGGACACTCCCTAATGTGGGACAGTCTGGGACACTCCCTAATGTTGGACAGTCTGGGACACTCCCTAATGTGGGACAGTCTGGGACACTCCCTGATGTGGGACAGTCTGGGACACTCCCTAATGTGGGACAGTCTGGGAGACTTCCTGATGTTGGACAGTCTGGGACACTCCCTAATGTGGGACAGTCTGGGACACTCCCTGATGTTGGACAGTCTGGGACACTCCCTAATGTGGGACAGTCTGGGACAGTCTGGGACACTCCCTAATGTGGGAGAGTCTGGGACACTCCCTAATGTGGGACAGTCTGGGACACTCCCTAATGTGGGACAGTCTGGGACACTTCCTGATGTTGGACAGTCTGGGAGACTCCCTGATGTGGGACAGTCTGGGACACTTCCTGATGTTGGACAGTCTGGGACACTCCCTAATGTGGGACAGTCTGGGACACTCCCTGATGTTGGACAGTCTGGGACACTCCCTAATGTGGGACAGTCTGGGACACTTCCTAATGTTGGACAGTCTGGGACACTCCCTGATGTGGGACAGTCTGGGACACTCCCTAATGTGGGACAGTCTGGGACACTCCCTGATGTTGGACAGTCTGGGACACTCCCTAATGTGGGACAGTCTGGGACACTCCCTGATGTTGGACAGTCTGGGACACTCCCTAATGTTGGACAGTCTGGGACACTCCCTGATGTTGGACAGTCTGGGACACTCCCTAATGTGGGACAGTCTGGGACACTCCCTAATGTGGGACAGTCTGGGATACTCCCTGATGTTGGACAGTCTGGGACACTCCCTAATGTGGGACAGTCTGGGACACTCCCTAATGTGGGACAGTCTGGGACACTCCCTGATGTGGGACAGTCTGGGACACTCCCTAATGTGGGACAGTCGGGGACACTGCCCTAATGTGGGAAATTCTGGGACACTCCCTAATGTTGGACAGTCTGGGACACTCCCTAATGTGGGACAGTCGGGGACACTGCCCTAATGTGGGAAATTCTGGGACACTCCCTAATGTGGGACAGTCTGGGACACTCCCTAATGTTGGACAGTCTGGGACACTCCCTGATGTGGGACAGTCTGGGACACTCCGTAATGTGGGACAGTCCCCGATGTGGGACAGTCTGGGACACTCCCTAATGTGGGACACTCCCTGATGTGGGACAGTCGGGGACACAGTGTCCCACATTAGGCTTAGAGCCAAAGTGTCCCACATTAGGCTTAGGGCTAAAGTGTCCCACATCAGGCTTACAGCCAAAGTGTCCCACATTAGGCTTAGAGCCAAAGTGTCCCACATCAGGTTTAGAGCCAAAGTGTCCCACATAAGGCTTAGAGCTAAAGTGTCCCACATTAGGCTTAGAACTAAAGTGTCCCACTTTAGGCTTAGAGCCAAAGTGTCCCACTTTAGGCTTAGAGCCAAAGTGTCCCACATCAGGCTTAGAGCCAAAGTGTCCCACATTAGGCTTAGAGCCAAAGTGTCCCACATCAGGCTTAGAGCCAAAGTGTCCCACATTAGGCTTAGAGCCAAAGTGTCCCACATCAGGCTTAGAGCCAAAGTGTCCCACTTTAGGCTTAGAGCCAAAGTGTCCCACATCAGGCTTAGAGCCAAAGTGTCCCACATCAGGCTTAGAGCCAAAGTGTCCCACATTAGGCTTAGAGCCAAAGTGTCCCACATTAGGCTTAGAGCCAAAGTGTCCCACATTAGGCTTAGAGCCAAAGTGTCCCAAATTAGGCTTAGAGCCAAAGTGTCCCACATCAGGCTTAGAGGTAAAGTGTCCCACATCAGGCTGAGAGCTAAAGTGTCCCACATTAGGCTTAGAGCAGGAGTGTCCCACATTAGGCTTAGAGCTAAAGTGTCCCACATTAGGCTTAGAGCCAAAGTGTCCCACATTAGGCTTAGAGCAGAAGTGTCCCACATTAGGCTTAGAGCCAAAGTGTCCCACATTAGGCTTAGTGCAGAAGTGTCCCACATTAGGCTTAGAGCCAAAGTGTCCCACATCAGGCGTAGTGCCAAAGGGTCCCACATTAGGCGTAGAGCCAAAGTGTCCCACATCAGGCTTAGAGCTAAAGTGTCCCACATCAGGCTGAGAGCTAAATTGTCCCACATTAGGCTTAGAGCTGAAGTGTCCCACATTAGGCTTAGAGCCAAAGTGTCCCAAATCAGGATGAGAGCTAAAGTGTCCCACATCAGGCTGAGAGCTAAAGTGTCCCACATTAGGCTTAGAGCCAAAGTGTCCCACATCAGGCTTAGAGCTAAAGTGTCCCACATTAGGCTGAGAGCTAAAGTGTCCCACATTAGGCTTAGAGCCGAAGTGTCCCACATTAGGCTTATAGCAGAAGTGTCCCACATTAGGCTTAGAGCCAAAGTGTCCCACATTAGGCTTATAGCCAAAGTGTCCTACATTAGGCTTAGAGCCAAAGTGTCCCACATTAGGCTTAGAGACAAAGTGGCCCACATTAGGCTTAGAGCCAAAGTGTCCCACATTAGGCTTAGAGCCAAAGTGTCCCACATTAGGATTAGAGCCAAAGTGTCCCACATTAGGCTTATAGCAGAAGTGTCCCACTTTAGGCTTAGAGCCAAAGTGTCCCACATTAGGCGTAGAGCCAAAGTGTCCCACACTAGGCTTAGAGCTAAAGTGTCCCACTTTAGGCTTAGAGCCTCCCACATTAGGCTTAGAGCCAAAGTGTCCCACATCAGGCTTAGAGCCAAAGTGTCCCACATTAGGCTTAGAGCTAAAGTGTCCCACTTTAGGCTTAGAGCCAAAGTGTCCCACATCAGGCTTAGAGCCAAAGTGTCCCACATCAGGCTTAGAGCCAAAGTGTCCCACATTAGGCTTAGAGCCAAAGTGTCCCACATTAGGCTTAGAGCTAAAGTGTCCCACTTTAGGCTTAGAGCCAAAGTATCCCACATCAGGCTTAGAGTGAAAGTGTCCCACATCAGGCTTAGAGCCAAAGTGTCCCACATCAGGCTTAGAGCCAAAGTGTCCCACATTAGGCTTAGAGCCAAAGTGTCCCACATTAGGCTTAGAGCCAAAGTGTCCCACATTAGGCTTAGAGCAGAAGTGTCCCACATTAGGCTTAGAGCCAAAGTGTCCCACATCAGGCGTAGTGCCAAAGTGTCCCACATTAGGCGTAGAGCCAAAGTGTCCCACATCAGGCTTAGAGCTAATGTGTCCCACATCAGGCTGAGAGCTAAATTGTCCCACATTAGGCTTAGAGCTGAAGTGTCCCACATTAGGCTTAGAGCCAAAGTGTCCCACATTAGGCTGAGAGCTAAAGTGTCCCACATCAGCATGAGAGCTAAAGTGTCCCACATTAGGCTTAGAGCCAAAGTGTCCCACATTAGGCTTAGAGCCAAAGTGTCCCACATCAGGCTTAGAGCTAAAGTGTCCCACATTAGGCTTAGATCTAAAGTGTCCCACATTAGGCTTAGAGCCGAAGTGTCCCACATTAGGCTTAGAGCCAAAGTGTCCCACATTAGGCTTATAGCCAAAGTGTCCTACATTAGGCTTAGAGCCAAAGTGTCCCACATTAGGCTTAGAGACAAAGTGTCCCACATTAGGATTAGAGCCAAAGTGTCCCACATTAGGTGTAATGGCAATTCCCTGTTCCTATGTCCTATATATTGTTGCCATGACGCCACAGAAGCGCTGAAGAGTGATGCAGACGCACACAGATGACTTTCCGGTCCTTTGTTTCAGTTTATAATGAGGTTTAAATCCAGGGTTTAATTGTAGAGTTTAGTTGTTGTGATGAGCATCTGCCGGGCTGGTGGAATCGGTCTGCTCTCTCCTTCTGTGTCCTTCCTCTCCTGTCGCCTATGACCTCTTTATATACACCCGGTGCAGCTAAAGCCCGCCACCAAGTGTTCAAAAATAATATTGCACTATACGTATAACTTAAATAAACTGACACACTAACAACACCCATAAGATGGCTCCTACATTAGGCTTAGAGCCAAAGTGTCCCACATCAGGCTTAGAGCCAAAGTGTCCCACATCAGGCTGAGAGCCAAAGTGTCCCACATTAGGCTTATAGCCAAAGTGTCCTACATTAGGCTTAGAGCCAAAGTGTCCCACATTAGGCTTATAGCCAAAGTGTCCTACATTAGGCTTATAGCCAAAGTGTCCTACATTAGGCTTAGAGCCAAAGTGTCCCACATTAGGCTTAGAGCCAAAGTGTCCCACATTAGGCTTATAGCCAAAGTGTCCTACATTAGGCTTAGAGCCGAAGTGTCCCACATTAGGCTTAGAGCCAAAGTGTCCCACATTAGGCTTATAGCCAAAGTGTCCTACATTAGGCTTATAGCCAAAGTGTCCTACATTAGGCTTAGAGCCAAAGTGTCCCACATTAGGCATAGAGCCAAAGTGTCCCACATTAGGCGTAGAGACAAAGTGTCCCACATTAGGCTTAGAGCTAAAGTGTCCCACATTAGGCATAGAGCCAAAGTGTCCCACATTAGGCTTAGAGCCAAAGTGTCCCACATCAGGCTTAGAGCAGAAGTGTCCCACATTAGGTGTAATGGCAATTCCCTGTTCCTATGTCCTATATATTGTTGCCATGACGCCACAGAAGCGCTGAAGAGTGATGCAGACGCACACAGATGACTTTCCGGTCCTTTGTTTCAGTTTATAATGAGGTTTAAATCCAGGGTTTAATTGTAGAGTTTAGTTGTTGTGATGAGCATCTGCCGGGCTGGTGGAATCGGTCTGCTCTCTCCTTCTGTGTCCTTCCTCTCCTGTCGCCTATGACCTCTTTATATACACCCGGTGCAGCTAAAGCCCGCCACCAAGTGTTCAAAAATAATATTGCACTATACGTATAACTTAAATAAACTGACACACTAACAACACCCATAAGATGGCTCCTACATTAGGCTTAGAGCCAAAGTGTCCCACATCAGGCTGAGAGCCAAAGTGTCCCACATCAGGCTGAGAGCCAAAGTGTCCCACATCAGGCTGAGAGCCAAAGTGTCCCACATTAGGCTGAGAGCCAAAGTGTCCCACATTAGGCTGAGAGCCAAAGTGTCCCACATTAGGCTGAGAGCCAAAGTGTCCCACATCAGGCTGAGAGCCAAAGTGTCCCACATCAGGCTGAGAGCCAAAGTGTCCCACATCAGGCTGAGAGCCAAAGTGTCCCACATCAGGCTGAGAGCCAAAGTGTCCCACATCAGGCTTAGAGCCAAAGTGTCCCACATCAGGCTGAGAGCCAAAGTGTCCCACATTAGGCTTAGAGCCAAAGTGTCCCACATTAGGCTTAGAGCTAAAGTGTCCCACTTTAGGCTTAGAGCCAAAGTATCCCACATCAGGCTTAGAGTGAAAGTGTCCCACATCAGGCTGAGAGCCAAAGTGTCCCACATTAGGCTTAGAGCCAAAGTGTCCCACATTAGGCTTAGAGCAGAAGTGTCCCACATTAGGCTTAGAGCCAAAGTGTCCCACATCAGGCGTAGTGCCAAAGGGTCCCACATTAGGCGTAGAGCCAAAGTGTCCCACATCAGGCTTAGAGCTAATGTGTCCCACATCAGGCTGAGAGCTAAATTGTCCCACATTAGGCTTAGAGCTGAAGTGTCCCACATTAGGCTTAGAGCCAAAGTGTCCCACATCAGGCTGAGAGCTAAAGTGTCCCACATCAGCATGAGAGCTAAAGTGTCCCACATTAGGCTTAGAGCCAAAGTGTCCCACATTAGGCTTAGAGCCAAAGTGTCCCACATCAGGCTTAGAGCTAAAGTGTCCCACATTAGGCTGAGAGCTAAAGTGTCCCACATTAGGCTTAGAGCCGAAGTGTCCCACATTAGGCTTAGAGCCGAAGTGTCCCACATTAGGCTTAGAGCCAAAGTGTCCCACATCAGGCTGAGAGCCAAAGTGTCCCACATCAGGCTTAGAGCCAAAGTGTCCCACATCAGGCTGAGAGCCAAAGTGTCCCACATCAGGCTTAGAGCCAAAGTGTCCCACATCAGGCTGAGAGCCAAAGTGTCCCACATCAGGCTTAGACCCAAAGTGTCCCACATCAGGCTTAGAGCCAAAGTGTCCCACATCAGGCTTAGAGCCAAAGTGTCCCACATCAGGCTTAGAGCCAAAGTGTCCCACATCAGGCTTAGAGCCAAAGTGTCCCACATCAGGCTTAGAGCCAAAGTGTCCCACATCAGGCTGAGAGCCAAAGTGTCCCACATCAGGCTTAGAGCCAAAGTGTCCCACATCAGGCTTAGAGCCAAAGTGTCCCACATCAGGCTTAGAGCCAAAGTGTCCCACATTAGGCTTAGAGCCAAAGTGTCCCACGTTAGGCTTAGAGCCAAAGTGTCCCACGTCAGGCTTAGAGCCAAAGTGTCCCACGTCAGGCTTAGAGCCAAAGAGTCCCACCTCAGGCTTAGAGCCAAAGTGTCCCACATTAGGCTTAGAGCCAAAGTGTCCCACATTAGGCTTAGAGCCAAAGTGTCCCACATCAGGCTTAGAGCCAAAGTGTCCCACATTAGGCTTAGAGCCAAAGTGTCCCACATTAGGCTTAGAGCCAAAGTGTCCCATATTAGGCTTAGAGCCAAAGTGTCCCACATTAGGCTTAGAGCCAAAGTGTCCCACATTAGGCTTAGAGCCAAAGTGTCCCATATTAGGCTTAGAGCCAAAGTGTCTCACATCAGGCTTAGAGCCAAAGTGTCCCACATTAGGCTTAGAGCCAAAGTGTCCCACATCAGGCTTAGAGCTAAAGTGTCCCACATTAGGCTGAGAGCTAAAGTGTCCCACATTAGGCTTAGAGCCGAAGTGTCCCACATTAGGCTTATAGCAGAAGTGTCCCACATTAGGCTTAGAGCCAAAGTGTCCCACATTAGGCTTATAGCCAAAGTGTCCTACATTAGGCTTAGAGCCAAAGTGTCCCACATTAGGCTTAGAGACAAAGTGGCCCACATTAGGCTTAGAGCCAAAGTGTCCCACATTAGGCTTAGAGCCAAAGTGTCCCACATTAGGATTAGAGCCAAAGTGTCCCACATTAGGCTTATAGCAGAAGTGTCCCACTTTAGGCTTAGAGCCAAAGTGTCCCACATTAGGCGTAGAGCCAAAGTGTCCCACACTAGGCTTAGAGCTAAAGTGTCCCACTTTAGGCTTAGAGCCTCCCACATTAGGCTTAGAGCAGAAGTGTCCCACATTATGCGTAGAGCCAAAGTGTCCCACATCAGGCTTAGAGCCAAAGTGTCCCACATTAGGCTTAGAGCTAAAGTGTCCCACTTTAGGCTTAGAGCCAAAGTGTCCCACATCAGGCTTAGAGCCAAAGTGTCCCACATCAGGCTTAGAGCCAAAGTGTCCCACATTAGGCTTAGAGCCAAAGTGTCCCACATTAGGCTTAGAGCTAAAGTGTCCCACTTTAGGCTTAGAGCCAAAGTATCCCACATCAGGCTTAGAGTGAAAGTGTCCCACATCAGGCTTAGAGCCAAAGTGTCCCACATCAGGCTTAGAGCCAAAGTGTCCCACATTAGGCTTAGAGCCAAAGTGTCCCACATTAGGCTTAGAGCCAAAGTGTCCCACATTAGGCTTAGAGCAGAAGTGTCCCACATTAGGCTTAGAGCCAAAGTGTCCCACATCAGGCGTAGTGCCAAAGGGTCCCACATTAGGCGTAGAGCCAAAGTGTCCCACATCAGGCTTAGAGCTAATGTGTCCCACATCAGGCTGAGAGCTAAATTGTCCCACATTAGGCTTAGAGCTGAAGTGTCCCACATTAGGCTTAGAGCCAAAGTGTCCCACATCAGGCTGAGAGCTAAAGTGTCCCACATCAGCATGAGAGCTAAAGTGTCCCACATTAGGCTTAGAGCCAAAGTGTCCCACATTAGGCTTAGAGCCAAAGTGTCCCACATCAGGCTTAGAGCTAAAGTGTCCCACATTAGGCTGAGAGCTAAAGTGTCCCACATTAGGCTTAGAGCCGAAGTGTCCCACATTAGGCTTAGAGCCAAAGTGTCCCACATTAGGCTTATAGCCAAAGTGTCCTACATTAGGCTTAGAGCCAAAGTGTCCCACATTAGGCTTATAGCCAAAGTGTCCTACATTAGGCTTATAGCCAAAGTGTCCTACATTAGGCTTAGAGCCAAAGTGTCCCACATTAGGCTTAGAGCCAAAGTGTCCCACATTAGGCTTATAGCCAAAGTGTCCTACATTAGGCTTAGAGCCGAAGTGTCCCACATTAGGCTTAGAGCCAAAGTGTCCCACATTAGGCTTATAGCCAAAGTGTCCTACATTAGGCTTATAGCCAAAGTGTCCTACATTAGGCTTAGAGCCAAAGTGTCCCACATTAGGCTTAGAGACAAAGTGTCCCACATCAGGCTTAGAGCAGAAGTGTCCCACATTAGGTGTAATGGCAATTCCCTGTTCCTATGTCCTATATATTGTTGCCATGACGCCACAGAAGCGCTGAAGAGTGATGCAGACGCACACAGATGACTTTCCGGTCCTTTGTTTCAGTTTATAATGAGGTTTAAATCCAGGGTTTAATTGTAGAGTTTAGTTGTTGTGATGAGCATCTGCCGGGCTGGTGGAATCGGTCTGCTCTCTCCTTCTGTGTCCTTCCTCTCCTGTCGCCTATGACCTCTTTATATACACCCGGTGCAGCTAAAGCCCGCCACCAAGTGTTCAAAAATAATATTGCACTATACGTATAACTTAAATAAACTGACACACTAACAACACCCATAAGATGGCTCCTACATTAGGCTTAGAGCCAAAGTGTCCCACATCAGGCTTAGAGCCAAAGTGTCCCACATCAGGCTTAGAGCCAAAGTGTCCCACATTAGGCTGAGAGCCAAAGTGTCCCACATCAGGCTTAGAGCCAAAGTGTCCCACATTAGGCTGAGAGCCAAAGTGTCCCACATCAGGCTTAGAGCCAAAGTGTCCCACATCAGGCTTAGAGCCAAAGTGTCCCACATCAGGCTGAGAGCCAAAGTGTCCCACATCAGGCTTAGAGCCAAAGTGTCCCACATCAGGCTGAGAGCCAAAGTGTCCCACATCAGGCTTAGAGCCAAAGTGTCCCACATCAGGCTGAGAGCCAAAGTGTCCCACATCAGGCTGAGAGCCAAAGTGTCCCACATCAGGCTTAGAGCCAAAGTGTCCCACATCAGGCTGAGAGCCAAAGTGTCCCACATCAGGCTTAGAGCCAAAGTGTCCCACATCAGGCTGAGAGCCAAAGTGTCCCACATTAGGCTTAGAGCCAAAGTGTCCCACATTAGGCATAGAGCCAAAGTGTCCCACATCAGGCTTAGAGCCAAAGTGTCCCACATCAGGCTTAGAGCCAAAGTGTCCCACATTAGGCTTAGAGCCAAAGTGTCCCACATCAGGCTTAGAGCCAAAGTGTCCCACATCAGGCTGAGAGCCAAAGTGTCCCACATCAGGCTTAGAGCCAAAGTGTCCCACATTAGGCTGAGAGCCAAAGTGTCCCACATTAGGCTTAGAGCCAAAGTGTCCCACATCAGGCTTAGAGCCAAAGTGTCCCACATCAGGCTTAGAGCCAAAGTGTCCCACATTAGGCTTAGAGCCAAAGTGTCCCACATTAGGCTTAGAGCCAAAGTGTCCCACATCAGGCTTAGAGCCAAAGTGTCCCACATTAGGCTTAGAGCCAAAGTGTCCCACATTCAGGCTTAGAGCTAAAGTGTCCCACATCAGGCTTAGAGCCAAAGTGTCCCACATTAGGCTTAGAGCCAAAGTGTCCCACATTAGGCTTAGAGCCAAAGTGTCCCACATTAGGCTTAGAGCCAAAGTGTCCCACATTAGGCTTAGAGCCAAAGTGTCCCACATTAGGCTTAGAGCCAAAGTGTCCCACATTAGGCTTAGAGCCAAAGTGTCCCACATCAGGCTTAGAGCCAAAGTGTCCCACATTAGGCTTAGAGCCAAAGTGTCCCACATTAGGCTTAGAGCCAAAGTGTCCCACATTAGGCTTAGAGCCAAAGTGTCCCACATTAGGCTTAGAGCCAAAGTGTCCCACATTAGGCTTAGAGCCAAAGTGTCCCACATTAGGCTTAGAGCCAAAGTGTCCCACATTAGGCTTAGAGCCAAAGTGTCCCACATTCAGGCTTAGAGCCAAAGTGTCCCACATTAGGCTTAGAGCCAAAGTGTCCCACATTAGGCTTAGAGCCAAAGTGTCCCACATTAGGCTTAGAGCCGAAGTGTCCCACATTAGGCTTAGAGCAGAAGTGTCCCACATTAGGCTTAGAGCCAAAGTGTCCCACATTAGGCTTAGAGCCAAAGTGTCCCACATTAGGCTTAGAGCCAAAGTGTCCCACATTAGGCTTAGAGCCAAAGTGTCCCACATTAGGCTTAGAGCCAAAGTGTCCCACATTAGGCTTAGAGCAGAAGTGTCCCACATTAGGCTTAGAGCCAAAGTGTCCCACATTAGGCTTAGAGCCAAAGTGTCCCACATTAGGCTTAGAGCCAAAGTGTCCCACATTAGGCTTAGAGCCAAAGTGTCCCACATCAGGCTGAGAGCCAAAGTGTCCCACATTAGGCTTAGAGCCAAAGTGTCCCACATCAGGCTTAGAGCCAAAGTGTCCCACATCAGGCTTAGAGCCAAAGTGTCCCACATCAGGCTTAGAGCCAAAGTGTCCCACATCAGGCTTAGAGCCAAAGTGTCCCACATTAGGCTTAGAGCCAAAGTGTCCCACATTAGGCTTAGAGCCAAAGTGTCCCACATTAGGCTTAGAGCCAAAGTGTCCCACATTAGGCTTAGAGCCAAAGTGTCCCACATTAGGCTTAGAGCCAAAGTGTCCCACATTAGGCTTAGAGCCAAAGTGTCCCACATCAGGCTTAGAGCAGAAGTGTCCCACATTAGGCTTAGAGCCAAAGTGTCCCACATTAGGCTTAGAGCCGAAGTGTCCCACATTAGGCTTAGAGCCAAAGTGTCCCACATTAGGCTTAGAGCCAAAGTGTCCCACATTAGGCTTAGAGCCAAAGTGTCCCACATTAGGCTTAGAGCCAAAGTGTCCCACATCAGGCTTAGAGCCAAAGTGTCCCACATTAGGCTTAGAGCCAAAGTGTCCCACATTAGGCTTAGAGCCAAAGTGTCCCACATCAGGCTTAGAGCCAAAGTGTCCCACATTCAGGCTTAGAGCCAAAGTGTCCCACATTAGGCTTAGAGCCAAAGTGTCCCACATCAGGCTTAGAGCCAAAGTGTCCCACATTAGGCTTAGAGCCAAAGTGTCCCACATCAGGCTTAGAGCCAAAGTGTCCCACATTAGGCTTAGAGCCAAAGTGTCCCACATCAGGCTTAGAGCCAAAGTGTCCCACATCAGGCTTAGAGCCAAAGTGTCCCACATCAGGCTTAGAGCCAAAGTGTCCCACATCAGGCTTAGAGCCAAAGTGTCCCACATTAGGCTTAGAGCCAAAGTGTCCCACATCAGGCTTAGAGCCAAAGTGTCCCACATCAGGCTTAGAGCCAAAGTGTCCCACATTAGGCTTAGAGCCAAAGTGTCCCACATAGGCTTAGAGCCAAAGTGTCCCACATTAGGCTTAGAGCCAAAGTGTCCCACATTAGGCTTAGAGCCAAAGTGTCCCACATTAGGCTTAGAGCCAAAGTGTCCCACATTAGGCTTAGAGCCAAAGTGTCCCACATCAGGCTTAGAGCCAAAGTGTCCCACATTAGGCTTAGAGCCAAAGTGTCCCACATTAGGCTTAGAGCCAAAGTGTCCCACATTAGGCTTAGAGCCAAAGTGTCCCACATCAGGCTTAGAGCCAAAGTGTCCCACATTAGGCTTAGAGCCAAAGTGTCCCACATTAGGCTTAGAGCCAAAGTGTCCCACATTAGGCTTAGAGCCAAAGTGTCCCACATCAGGCTTAGAGCCAAAGTGTCCCACATCAGGCTTAGAGCCAAAGTGTCCCACATTAGGCTTAGAGCCAAAGTGTCCCACATCAGGCTTAGAGCCAAAGTGTCCCACATTAGGCTTAGAGCCAAAGTGTCCCACATCAGGCTTAGAGCCAAAGTGTCCCACATCAGGCTTAGAGCCAAAGTGTCCCACATTAGGCTTAGAGCCAAAGTGTCCCACATTAGGCTTAGAGCCAAAGTGTCCCACATTAGGCTTAGAGCCAAAGTGTCCCACATCAGGCTTAGAGCCAAAGTGTCCCACATCAGGCTTAGAGCCAAAGTGTCCCACATCAGGCTTAGAGCCAAAGTGTCCCACATTAGGTTTAGAGCTAAAGTGTCCCACATCAGGCTTAGAGCCAAAGTGTCCCACATTAGGCTTAGAGCCAAAGTGTCCCACATTCAGGCTTAGAGCCAAAGTGTCCCACATTAGGCTTAGAGCCAAAGTGTCCCACATCAGGCTTAGAGCCAAAGTGTCCCACATTAGGCTTAGAGCCAAAGTGTCCCACATTAGGCTTAGAGCCAAAGTGTCCCACATTAGGCTTAGAGCCAAAGTGTCCCACATTAGGCTTAGAGCCAAAGTGTCCCACATCAGGCTGAGAGCCAAAGTGTCCCACATTAGGCTTAGAGCCTAAAGTGTCCCACATTAGGCTTAGAGCAGGAATGTGATATGCCGTGCTTTGACCCGGTAGTGCCTAGCGGCCCATTTTAGTTCACATGTTGTTCATTCACTCCGCCTCGAGTTGAGACGTTCATCCACTCACTCATGTAAGACTGTTTCCACTACTGTTTAGTGTGTCTTTCATATATGTAATTGAATATATGTGTATTGGTCATGACATGCATGTATCAAGGTTTCCGCTAGGATTTTTTCTCGCCGGTCAAATGTCCGGGCAGAATTTATTTTACCGGACAAATTTGAAACTTACCGGTCATATTTCAATGATAATAATAATAGTTGTGTAGCAGAGTTTCCGTTAGCAGGTAATCACCGGACTATGAGCAGATATGCTTCAGTTTAAAACTCAGTTCACAGGCTCATTTTTATATTGCTTCAGTTTATAATCGTAACAGATCGAAAATTCAGATTCATTCAATAATGATTCCACAAACAACAAACAACATAATTATTACATTCAAACAAACTACTTGTAGTAGATAACGTACATTATTCAGAAGTTTACATCAACTTTGAATAATAACACGGGAGAAAACGGATCCTCTCTTTTCCTCTCTCCCTCCCTCTCTCTCTCTCTCCCTCCCTCTCTCTCCTGACAGCCCGTCAGTTTCTCAAGCAGCTCCTGCAGCTCGCTAAACAGAGGGCGGGACTTCAGGTGATCATGCAGAGCTGCGTGTCTCGGTCAGACTCAGCAGCTGATCTGATCTCTCTCTCGCGTCCGGTTAAACTTCACTCGCGTTTATGTCCATATGGATCAGATCCAGCTCTCCTGATCGGCCTTTATAGAGAGCACCGATCAAACTATTAAGAGTGAATATCGGCCGATAATGACCGGCGGCCGATCGATCGGAGCCTCCCTAATTATTACCAGACATTTTGACCGGCAGGTTTTGAATTTACCGGTTTTTAATAAATTTTACCAGCTAAAAACCGGTAATTACCGGCTAACGGAAACCCTGGCATGTATGTAATACTTTGTCAGCTTATCATGCGGCATTGCTCTGTTTCAGGGTGTCGTCATCTTTGTCATTAAAGTACCAAGACTGACATTGAGGAGTGTGTTTCTTCATGACGACACCATGGTCGTTGTTGGATGCCCTGTCCCCGGCTGCGAGTTCGAATCCCGAGACTTGTCTGAAGCACTCGTCATTGCTATATTGACGATTCATTGATTTAGCCACCAGCACGCAGCGCCTGTCATGGCCGCGCCAGCCCAGGCCCCAGCCCCTCACGGCCCGAGACTCGATCGGCCCAATGTTGATGTGGGCGTGTCGATAGAGGAATGGAACGTATTCATCCGCCGTTGGGACGTATTCCGCGCCGGCTCAGGCATAGGGGATGCCCAGGCCCCCTTCCAGCTGTTTCAGTGCGCTGGGTCTGTACTTGGAGACAGCCTGTTGAAAGCCGCCCCCAACGCCGCTTCCGGACCCTTGCCAGACCTAATCACCGTCATGCGTTCCCTAGCTGTCATCCCAGTCGCTACATGCGTCCTGCGCCGAGCTACTTCAGCTCCGCCAGGAACGCGATGAGACATTCCGTGCATTCACTGCCAGAGTGCGGGGTAAAGCAGAGACATGCGCATATAATGCGGTATGCGAGTGTGGTAAGGACGTGGACTATACCGACCACATCATCCGTGATGTTCTGCTCAATGGCATTTATGACTCGGACATATGCCGCGAGACGCTGGGGACACCTGACGTCCTGGTTAAGCCAGTTAATGACGTAATTGCACTCGTCGAGAACAGAGAGATGGCCCGTAACGCGCTCCTGTCGTCCTCCCTATCAGCCATGTCGTCATTCCGGCGCCTGAAGACGACTCCACAGACGAGCCCCGCCCCGAGCCCTGCGGACGGGGCTAAACGTGCCTCGTGCCCGGAATGTAAGAGCGTCTTTAACGTCTTCACGGAGGGGCCTCGCGGGTGGAATCCTAAGCCTCACCAGGTGTGCATCGGCTGCTACAGGGCCCGCCGACGACAGAGGCGTCAACAGCCGTCGTCTGACAGTCAACAGGCCGCCATGGGGTCGGAGCCGGTCTCCCAGGTCTCATCGGTGCAAGCTGGGGCCCGCCCGACGTCACAGGAGCCATCACCGACGCCGCGCCCCTACGTCGCACGGATGTGTCAACAGGCAAGCACCTATCAGACTCGAGCACCACATCTTCTCCAAGGGCGAATGGAGACGGGCCAGGCTGAGAGACCACCCCCGAGCATTAATCACCATCTCGATGGACATGCCAGTCGGGCTGAGGGATGGCACCGGCAACCGGGGCTCGGCTGACGGAGCTCGGATATCCGCCGCGGACTGGAGGAGTTCCTGGCCTGCGGTTTCTCGCGGGACGACCTGCGACCCGTCAGCTTCAGCCTGTCAGCCGCCAACCGCTCCCCTATATCCATCGAGGGGGCATTCTTCGCTAGGCTCTCGACAACCTGCAGCGGGGGGCGTGTCACATCCTGCCGTTCCATGGTATATGTGAGCAGCTCGGTCCGGGCCATGTACCTCTCCTACGAGTCGTTGCTCAACCTCGGCCTCTTGCCCGCGAACTTCCCATCGGACGACGTTGCAGGGGGGCACAAGGAAAGGCGTAGCCTTGACACGGCTGACACGCCAGACCACCCCTTGTCCGTCAATGCGACGAGGTCAGCCAATGGCGGCTGTGTGGGGCCAGGTGACCCCCGGGACGCCCAGTGCACATGTCCTCAGCGCACGGTCCCCGCGGCGCGCCCCGTAGCACTGCCGTTCCCTTGTAAGCCAGAGAACAATAACAGGATGAAAGATTGGCTACTCGGGAGATATGCCTCGTCAACGTTCAATACTTGCCCCCATCGAGCACTACCATGCATGGAGGGGCCACCTATCGAGATGCACGTGGACCCCGCAGCTACGCCTAGGGCATGTCACACCGCGGCTACAGTGCCTCTACACTGGCAGCGGAGGGTCCACGATGACCTACTGCGGGACGAAGCCCTTGGGGTCATTGAACGTGTGCCAATACGGCGAGCCTGTGACGTGGTGCCATCGTATGGTAGTCACTCGGAAGCACAACGATTCCCCACGCAGGACCGTGGACCTCTCCCCCTTAACAAGTTCTGCCAGCGTGAGACCTTCGCCACTGAGTCCCCGTTCCACCTTGCACGCCGCGTCCCGAAGGGCACCTGGAAGACCGTCACGGACGCCTGGAACGGCTACCACAGTGTCCCCCTGCGTGAGTCGGATCGCCACCTCACTACCTTCATCACACCCTTCGGCCGTTGGCGCTACACCAGGGCACCACAGGGTTTCCTGTCATCAGGGGATGGCTACAACCGTCGGTTTTGATGCCGTCCTCTCGGACTATGAACGCAAGGAACGTTGCGTGGATGACACCATCCACTATGACACCGACCTGGAGCAACACTGGTGGAGGACCATCGACTTCCTGACGCGTGTCGGGCGGTCAGGAATCGTGTTGAACTCAGACAAGTTTCAGTTTGCGGAGAGGTGCGTCGATTTCGCTGGCTTCAGGGTGTCGGAATCTACCATCGAACCGCTCCCGAAATACTTGGACGCCATCCGGGACTTCCCCACCCCTGGATCCACGACGGACATCAGGAGTTGGTTCGGCCTTGTCAACCAGGTGGCCAACTACGCCCAGTTGCGTGACACGATGGCTCCATTTAAGCCGTTCCTTAGCCCACGCTGTGTGTTCCTATGGTCCCCCGTTCTGGAGGAGGCCTTCCAGGCGTCCAAGCAAGCCATAATGGAGGCCATCCGTGAGGGCGTGGAGATCTACGACATGCAGAAGCGTACCTGCCTCCGCCCTGACTGGTCCATGTGTGGCATTGGCTACTTCCTGCTCCAGCATCATTATCACTGTGCCTCGGGCATACCGGACTGCTGTCCAGGTGGATGGAGGATATGTCCGCCCCGCTCTGCGTGTCCATGCTTTATTGTTGATGCTGTGCAGCTGTTGGCAACTGTGTGTTTGTGCAGGGCAGCCGTGTCAAGTTACAGGCTACTGTGCTGGTGTTGTGTGCCTGTAACATGACTTCTAATATGTGTCCGTCTGAATAAACTTTTCTGCAATCAGGCAAGTATAGTTTCCCTAACCCTAACCCAAGTATAGTTTCAGTTAAAATGCGTTTTAGGACATATTAAGTATGTTTGGTCTTGAACAGGCTGGGCTAGTGCTGCGTACCTGGACTCACATTCAGGTTCAGGTCCGGAATCAAGTCCAGAGGTTCAGGTTCAGGTCCGGACTTATAAGTCCGGACCTGAACCCATGGCTTGTGTCAAGTTGTGTGAGTAACTAAAGTGAACTTATTGTGAGCTAATTATCAATTGAAAATGAACTCATAATCAACTCAAATTCAAACTCGTCAGGTTTATTGCGCTCCCTTCTAACTTGTGTCTACATTTCTCTACAACGTACAAATGTAAAAAAAAAAACTTTTTGACACTTAGTCTACGAATGACTTATGACAGCAACTACAGTGAACTACTACAAAGTTCAAACATTTATTTCATTTACCAAACTAAAGTAACCAAACAGTCCCTGAGCTGACTGAGCCTAAATCCCTAAAGCTTTGCTGAAAGGTAGAGTGTAAAGTAGACTATACGCATTACACTGTTACACACCTACTATACAGCATACACTGTAGTAGGGTGACCAGATCCCAACAAACCAAATGTGGGACAAGGAGTATGGTTGTGTGGGACAATGTGGGACACCCTCTCAACAGCACCCCCCAACCCCCGGAAAAAAAAAACCGTAACAAATATATAACAGAGCAGAAAGTGAAGTCAAAATGCAGTTTTTTAATAAAGAAAAGTAAACCAAGGCAGCAGGCATTATTCACTTCAAGTGTTTAGAAATGCATCTTCTTAATTCAACTAGTCAGTATTACCTGTACAAGTAGGCACAACATAAATTAATAGATAAAATAAGACCAACACTGGCCAGGAGGGAACAGAAACATAATAATACATCAAATAAAATAGCTTTCAGTTTTGTCCATCACAGCAACAGAAGGTGGGCCTTCTGTCACCTAGAACCACTGGTGTCTCTGACTCTGTCAAACAACTCTCCACAGAGGCAGGGGCAAGCACCTCTGTTATTATGGACGCTGCTTTTGTACGACCACATGACATTTTATTTACTATCTCAGAGTCTGGAAACATGGTCGGCGTTAGCTTGTTCCCAGTCATTTGACCGGTATGAATGGGAGTGTTGCACTGTGTGGTAAACACTGGTTATTTCTGCTGCGGTCACCTCGTCTGAGTGGCCATCATGTTTGGTTTGAGTAGGAATGTCTCCAGAGAGTGGGATGTCTCTTTTTGAGCGACACGTTTCTTGTGAGAACCGCATTCTCTGTGTCTTTTGACGTCGTATTCACCGCCATGTGAAATTTAAAAATGACTCTTGCAAAGATTGCAAACAGCTCTCTGAGAGTCGCCCTGCACTGGCTGCACCCACGGGTAAGTGTCTTCCCAGTCTTTGCTGTATGTGCATCTTCTTTTCTTCTTAGCTGTAGTTTCAGTTTCCTCCATTTTCCATAACCTGCTGCGTCGCCTGCGTTCGTTGTTGTTGTTTGGCGGGTGGGGGGGGGGTGTGTGAGTGAGTTACTCTCATTGGTTAACACTTGACCAGCACCCGCCGTGTGTTACAGTTTGATTGACAGCAAACACAGCCCCCTGATGATAGCCTTCCCTGCTTTCTCAACAGCCATTGGATGAATCTGATTTTAACGAAAAGCGTTTTAGCCAATCAAAATGAAATATGCGGGACATCGTCTCAATTTGCGGGACGCACCAAAAGTCGTGAAAATGCTGTGCAGTCCCGCGCAAAGCGGGACATCTGGTCACCCTACACTGTAGTGACTGTACAGTCAGAGTGTACTGTACTGTCTGTACACCATGTATTTTCTACAACTCTACATGTGACATTATACAGTACATACTACATACATAGTGATGTACATACATACTGTTAGAAATTAAAATCAATGTTGATATGGCGTAATTTTGAATTAAATACACTATTTAATTTAAATTAGTTTTATTCTGAAAAAACCGGAAGTTCACACAATTAACTTAATACTTTTATTCTGAAAAGTATTCACTTCCGGTTAGCATTAGCATGTGGCGAAATGCTACGTTTTCAAACCGTGAATCGAAGGTGAAAGGACATGTGATGTTGTACACTGAGCACACTGGGGTTAGCACTCATTTATTGACGCTGAATAACGTTTATCAGGGAATGTTTAAATAACCACAGACACCAGAAAATACGTAAGTGCTGGTTTTTTTGCGAGTCCAAGTACCGGTTCCCGACGTTCCGGTTTTAACCGGACTTGAACCGAAACTTTTTACAAGTCCAGTACCGGTTCGGCGTACCGGTACGCAGCACTAGGCTGGGCCCACCTGATTTCTTTTGGGCCCGCCCACTCTTTGATTCCTGCCTGCGCCACTGCCTGTAGGGTTATACATTAGACATGACATTACAACAATATTGACATCTGAAAAATACTATAAAGTGTATTTGAAGTGGAGAGCTGTGCTGATTTCAAAGAGGAGAGGAGAGGAGATGTGCATTAATATAATGCATCGTGTTATTATGGGATGGATAACAGTCAGGGTCAAACTGACATTTTTGGAGTACTACCTGGCCACCGAATGATAAGGGGAATACTAGGACAGTATGGCCTTTGCATCTATTTTAGCACGGAGAAGAATACTCCTAGAATGGAAATCTTCAATACCACCTAAAGCAGTGGTTCTCAACTGGTGGGTCGCGACCCAAAAGTGGGTCGCGAGGCCTGACCAGTTGAGAACCACTGACCTAAAGCATCTCTATGGCTTAAAGATCTAATGATGTACCTGAACTTGGAGAAGATTAAATATAACCTGAGGGGCTCTTCAAAACTATTCGGCTCTGATAGCCTACATAGCTGAACTTAAGACACTAAGAAGAAAGGGGGGACTATGAATGTTTGTGCTTTTTGTTTGTTTGTTTTGTTTTTGTTTCTGTCTTTATATACATGTATGTATGTGTATGTGTATATGTGTGTAGGTATACTGCACATATATATATATATATATATATGTGTGTGTATGCAGGGGCGTCGCAGCCATTATATGAGGGTGGGACAAGTCCCCCCCACCTTTTAAAATGATTAGTTTAGACCCGACCACTTTTACCATGTGGAAAGTCCGTGCATCGGTCTCTCCACTCGCCGCCCTTTGTAGAGCGCTGTGTCGGTGCTTCATTATCAAATCCATTCCACTTGCTTATTGTGAGAATGCCCAAATCAATTAAACTCCGTCCCATGTTTTCCCTGCTACTTTGTACCAAGGCAGATTCTCAGATAGCCGTACACAGGAGCCGTACACATGCTGCGTTCTGTGCGGAGATGTGTCTTTAGTTGTAAGCCCAGTGGCGATATGTTCATCTGTCATATCATACAATACAGCCATCGAAAATAATAGGATACAGCATTAAGTTATTCTGGGTCTTTGTGTGTCATAGCTCGGCTGTACTGTGGTGTGGCACGACGAGCGCATTTTGTGTGTGTGTGAGAGAGAGAGAGAGAGAGAGAGAGAGAGAGAGAGAGAGAGAGAGAGAGAGAGAGAGAGAGTGAACGATAGACTTTAGTCTAAGTTATCTCATGTAAACAAGTATTTTCCAAGGCACAGCTTTTATATGATCATTATACAAAATAAGAGAATAACAGGTATGAAATCATTCCAGCTCAGACTACAGGACAGTAAAACTAAAATACAGTTTAAAAGGGGAGTGATTTGTAAAATATGCAAGTCTGTCTTAAACAGTTCTGTTTCATATGGGTGTTGAGAGATGTATCCATAGATCTAGTCCCTAACTTTGCTCTCAAAGTGCACCAGATTGATGCTTTTAACTTCAACATTTAAACAAATATTCCATTCCATTACATGTTACTTGTTCGACGCTTTTATCCAAAGCGACTTACATACTCAATACTGTGGACAATCCCCACAGGAGCAATTTGGGGGGAAGTGTCTCAGGGACACAACGACACGCTGACTGCAGTGGGGTTTGAACCTGTGCCCACCTGACCCGAACACCACCGCACAACCCACTGCACCACACGCCTCCCTCCACCAAAAACATTTTTTCAATTATTTTTTAAAATATTTTTTGGTCGTTACATTTTTCATTAGTTTTACCAACATAACTTGATTTAATTGTATTTAAAATAATATTTCCAAAGAAATAAATCCTTCGAATCTGCCTGTTCAGTTTATGTTGGAATGTGAAGGGTTAAATGCCGTCTCTGCGAGTTCTGTGAAGACGGGAGAGCTTGTTGATCCCGCTCTACATTCACAGAGGGCCAGCTATAGTAACTCAACGAGAGAGGAATGTCAAATGACAGTACAATTGACCAATCATATCTTCCCTCTAAATGGGCGGGCCTTATTTTCGCGGACTTTATGACAGGTTCCGCCCGCTGTGAGGTCTATGCAAGGGGTGAAGTGACGCGTCCTAAAACCCGGAAGTAAGCTGCGCTCGGATTCCCTCGACAGAAGGCAACGGGATTTCTCCAGAGGGTTTTAGAAAATAGCTTGAAATAAGGTCTGTGGAAAACGAACCTGTTAGGTAAATGCACGTTTGGTTCAGCTGGATAATATCCACATGTCTACCCTACTTTTATTATTTTCGAATCATAAATCTAATAGATAGATTTATGATCAATAGATTTATGATTAGCATAAGTTCGTTCATGATGGCACATGTCAGTGATAGTGATGACATCGTTGCGAAATTATTAACCGAATCATTTTCAAGATTGAATTATGATAAACTGGAGTGGCAAAGGATCAGCTGCATGACCCGCCATCAAGTGCTTCATCCAGAAGGACATGAGTATGGACTTTGTGTTTAAGTGATTTGATCATCAAAGGTAGGCCTAAGGCCCTGTCTCAGGTCGACTATTTTCATTTCCTCGCTCCTCGGTCCTCGGTCTCACCGGAAGTTGATTTGTCTGCGCCATCTTGAGTACCGTCCCATGGCTCTTATTTTTGGCGGAGGATCGAGGAGCGATAATGGAGGAACCACGATCCATCCTCCGATGAAATCCTCAGACACTCGCCCCGCCCCCTTACTGTGTATCGCTCACTGATTGGACGATGCAGTGCATGCACTGATCGGATGCTTCTTGACATGAGAGCAGTTTCCCAGCGGAGTGAAGAAAACACATGAAACTCACGAGAGTCACTCCTCAGTTTATACCGTGTTTCAATTCATGTTTCATTTAGTTACAAATATGTGATCTGAACAACAACGTGCCAGGTTTTCTCCTTAAACTGTGGGTTTTCTCTGGAAGTTTTTCCTTGTACAATGTGAGGGTCTAAGGATAGAGGGTCTAAGGACAGAGGGTCTGAGGACAGAGAGTCTAAGGACAGAGGGATCTGAGGACAGAGGGTCTAAGGATAGAGGGTCTAAGGACAGAGGGTCTGAGGACAGAGAGTCTAAGGACAGAGGGTCTGAGGACAGAGGGTCTAAGGATAGAGGGTCTAAGGACAGAGGGTCTGAGGACAGAGAGTCTAAGGACAGAGGGTCTGAGGACAGAGGGTCTAAGGATAGAGGGTCTAAGGACAGAGGGTCTGAGGACAGAGGGTCTAAGGATAGAGGGTCTAAGGACAGAGGGTCTGAGGACAGAGGGTCTGAGGACAGAGGGTCTAAGGATAGAGGGTCTAAGGACAGAGGGTCTGAGGACAGAGGGTCTGAGGACAGAGGGTCTAAGGATAGAGGGTCTAAGGACAGAGGGTCTGAGGACAGAGGGTCTAAGGACAGAGGGTCTGAGGACAGAGGGTCTAAGGACAGAGGGTCTGAGGACAGAGGGTCTGAGGACAGAGGGTCTGAGGACAGAGGGTCTGAGGACAGAGAGTCTAAGGACAGAGGGTCTGAGGACAGAGGGTCTGAGGACAGAGGGTCTAAGGACAGAGGGTCTGAGGACAGAGGGTCTGAGGACAGAGGGTTCTGAGGACAGAGGGTCTAAGGACAGAGGGTCTGAGGACAGAGGGGTCTAAGGACAGAGGGTGTTGTTGTTCTCATACTGATACTCTGAACAGTCTGTGTTGTTGTATTGCTGTAAAGTGTCTCGACTGTAGGCTATTTTTATTTTATGTGCCAGCACTTTGGCTCCACCAGACATCGTTTATAAATGTGCTATATAAATAAAACTTGATTTGATTTGATTTGAAAGTGGTCAAAAATCATTTTATTCATTTATTGGAAACATTTCATGATCGCTTTTTTGTTTTAGATTTTCATTTATTGTCATTTCCAGTCAGTCATTACGTGCTATTACAATGTGAATGTGCTGCATATCCACACACACACACACACACACACACACACACACACACACACACACACACACACACACACACACACACACACACACACACACACACACACACACACACACACACACACACACACACACACACACAAAGTGTCCAATGAATGTTAATCTAACTGGGTTTTGATAGATAACATATCTCTTTTTCTTCTCTCAATTATTTTATTTCTATTGTGCACTCTAATCAATATTAATCCAACTAATGTTCGTTTATACATATTAAGAATGGCGTTTATCTTTTTTGAGAATGAGTTCTTATTTGATTGTATTTATTTGGGTCTACAACAGATAATACAAATGTTTGTGTCAGTAAATGTGTGGCGGGGGTGTTTGTGAAAATAACGGGGACAGAGCTGCTGTCCATAGACTGTATATGTCAGACGAACAGCTGTGCGGCGTCATCACAAACGGACGTCGCTTCACGTGACGCTCCGGAGGAAAGGACGTCGTCCCATTGCTCTTAAAACTCATTTCCCTGCTTCTCGTGGTTTCCTTGCGTCTCTCCTTGCTTCCCTGGTGGGAGGGACTAGACGCAGGGAAACGACGCAAGAAAATGACCCTATATCTAGTTTTCGTATAAAATATATATGCATTTATTGTTTTCCTGCCCTAACTTTTATTTAGTTTTTTCTCCTGTTTTCTTTATTTCGTTGTACTCCTTCATTTCTATACGTTTTTGACGCAATAATGCCGATGTATTAGGATGATGCACGGGAGGGCTACTTTCCACAAGCTATGCTTCAGCCCTCCCGCTTCTACTCATTTTGTTCATCTTTGTGTGTATGAATTAAACTTTTTTTGTTTTTTGGATGAATACAAACAAATAAATACTTTCAGCTTGGGGGCCCCCTAGTGGCCGTGGCCCCCGCATAGTCCGCATATAGGAAGAAACGGCCCTGCACATTGTGGACCATAATTCACCTGTTGTATTGTGTTGCCACACGGACCCTTTAGTGGGAACACTGAGCTGTGGCTATTCATTCCTGCTAGCTCGTCTGTGAATAGCCACAGCTCAGTGTTCCCACTAAAGGGTCCGTAGAGAATTCAAAGTTCAGGTTCAGCCTCAATATATTTGGGGAGAATTAAAATGAGCCGTCTTTATTTATAGACAGCCAAGCCCCCTCCTGTGTTCGCAGTGGCGTTTTTATATGTACAAAAGTGGTGGGGCACAAAAAACGTAGATGTCTATATATAAGCTTCTGCAGAGAGGTTCATGGCTGGTGAGGCTCTGGCACTGACTCTTCAGGTTTACAAACCTAAATCAAAATATAATATTATTTTCAAAAGCGTTTTTTGTCTGATGCTTCGATTAATTTGAAACAGACAGTTCAACAGAATGTAATTTGATCATTTAAATATTGAATTGTTCTCTCTTAGTAAGATCCCATTTTCAATAAAATTGCGGTCTTACCTTGACTTGAAGATGAAGTCCATTTGCCTATCCTTCTGGACAAACATCGCTATTACTTTTTGTAAAAGTTCTCCTTATCTTCTTGTAGTTTCAAAAGTCTATCATAAATCTAATCGATAGATTTATGATTCGAAAAGTATAAAAGTAGGGTAGACATGTGGATATTATCCCGCTGAACAAAACGTGCATTTATCTAACAGCTACGTTTCCCACAGATCTTATTTTGAGCTATTTTCTAAAATCCTATGGAGAGATCTCATTGCTTTTAGGTCGAGGGAAGCCATGCGCAGCTTACTTCCTGGTTTTAGGACGCCTCACTGCAGCTCTCTCGTCTCCTCTTCACACACCACACTTTTCACGGCACACGTACTTACAGCCAATCAGCTCTGAATTATGTGAGATGACGTATGGTGGGGAATGGATGGCAGCTCAGTGCCTCTCTGGTCATAATTCTTTTGCCACACACATGAAATAGGACAATACTCTGAGCATGCGCAGTGTAGTTTTTACAGTCACCGTTCACTTAGACAGTGAGAGGGAGGGGCAGGATCGGGTATTGTCCCACATGGCTCTAAACAGCTCAACAGGCACACACTGTAGGCACTCATTAGAATAACACAGACTGAAACAGTAATGAGACGAATCAGATGATTAAACATGATCTTAAAATATATTTTATATATTTTGTTATTTATTTTTTGCATTTTTTTGTAATCATTATTTGTAATACTTTCTGCTGACAGTAGGTGGGGCTGTGCCTTAATGACCAGTCGCCAGTGTTCGTTGAAGCATTATATGCTTACAAATCCAATGTAGGATATAAACACGACTAAACTGCAATGATAGCAAAGCTTTGGCTTGGGTCTTTGGGGTAATAAAGTCCAAATCATCGTCCAGCCCAACGTCTGAGGAAGATGACAAATGTAAATTAAACATTGTTGAGAAAATGCTGCATCTCTTGCATTTATTAACATATAGGAGCCTTATTGTTTACCTTTTTAATATCATTTTTTGTAATTTTTAATTGCTTGGTTTTTGTGAAATCAGCCTGTTTTCCTATTAAAGTGGAACAGATTGATGCATCTCCACAGATCATCTTAAAGGCTTCGGAATCCCCCCCCATTGTAGTTAAAAAACTGTCAAAACTAGGGCCCCCAAACAGCATCTTGCATAGGGCCCCCAAAAAGCTAGAAACGGCCCTGGTTTATTGTATTATATGTATTATTGTTATTATTCCTTATTTCCTTATCTATTCATTTTCATTTTCTTTTAATATGATCTGTTACATTACTTTATTTTTTACCTATATATGTATCTATTTATTTACTTTACTAGCTAGGACCGGGAGGGGGGAAAGGGACAAATATTGACTGTATAAATGTCATTGTGCCTGACTCAATAAAAAATAAAAATAAATAAAAATAATGGTTGTTGGTAATGTATTAGCGAGGGGTCTGAGCTCCCACGGATGCAGTGACATCATACCTCCTTGTGGGAGCTCAGCTCCCATTGGCTCACACATAACTCGAGCCCTGCCCCTCCTTGTGGGAGCTCAGCTTCCATTGGCTCACACATAACTCGAGCCCTGCATGTGGCGTCTCGTCGCTCCGGTTCTCTCTGTGTTCCTGAGAAAGTGTGTGTGAGCTCCAGCTCTACTGATCCATCATCTGTGTGTCTGGATAAACCTCTGAATGGACTCTGTGCTCTTTCTTCTGGAGCGTTTACCTCGGACTAAAGGAGCTAGCTTAGCATGCTAGCTGGAAACACGTTAGCAACACTAGTCAGATTGAGAGTTTGATGGAGAGAGAAACGGTGTGTTTAACGGAGTCTGCAGGGAAAGGTGATCTAGGAAACATGAGTAAAGTCCAAATGCTGCTGTCGTTGAAGAAGCAGCGAGTCACTGCTGATTCTGAAGAGATATTTGCTCTGTTTGAACAAACAATAGCAGAGCTCGAGGAGGAGCTGTTTCTTTCCAAAGAGGAGAACAAGAGACTCCAGAAACTACTGGACGCTGTTTTACAGCCTCAGCTTCGGATACACAGAGCAGGTCTGTTCCCTTTACTCTTCATTAACACTTTAAACTCTTCAGTAACACTTTATTATCACATTAATAACACTTTAGACCAGGGGCGCTGGAAGGGGGGTGCTGCAGCGCCCTCAGCACCCCCATAGCGTCAGGCAGGCGGAGCTCCTCTGCCTGCACATTTTCATTTTTAAATGTTTTGATATATATTTTTTGATTACATTTCATTGTGCCTGAGATATATTTTATATTATTATTCAAATGATACTTTTAAACTATAAAATAAATTATTTAGCTTCAGGGAAGAAAAATTAAAAATGTTCTTTAGTTGGACACGTGAGCTGCGTTTCTCAAGAGATCCTCACGCGGTATGAAAATCTCCTTTACAAAATAAGTGTCCAATAATCAACAACACAACAATGATCGTATAGTGGTAGTATAACACATGTGAAACATTAAACATAAACAAACTGGTGTACAAAACTCACATACCTGCATTTCAATGGACAACATAAAATGGACACGTGAGCTGCGTTCTGTTGGAGAGATAGCACCACGCTTACGTTAGCCTATTAGCTCAAATTAGCTATAGAGAACCGCAGTGACGCGTCCTAAAACCCGGAAGTAAGTTAGCATTTTTACCACTTCCGGTTCCTTCGATAAAAAGCAATGCAATTTCTCCATAGGATTTTGGAAAATAGCTCCAAATAAGGTCTGTGTTTGACACAAATTGAAGAGACACATCACGTTTTGTTCTACGACATGACATCCATCAGCAGTGACCCCGCTGGTGATTTTTGAAGAGTTTACGTGTCTGAAAAACGATGGTGTTGGGCAAGTTACTAATTCCTGGCTACATAATATGCGGCTTTCACACCAGCGCTTTTCCCGTTGTAACTCAGTGCCTTTTCTGGTTCAGCTCCGGTTTCCCTTTTCTGCTCCCGCTTTGTTCACACCATAGACTGTATATATAAAGGTTCACACCACACAGAGCCGGGGTGGTACTGCGTCATTGCCTCATTGTTTGTGTCATGACGTACCCGTTTACGTGCCCGCTTCATAAAAGCCAAACCGCGCGGAAATCCCTCACATCGATAACAACAACAATGGCCGATTGTATTGAAGCGCTGTTCGCTTTGGTTATGCTGTTACGAAACGGAAGACATGGGACGACTTTACAAGAGACGACTTTACTTGGAACTTTACAGACATCGCATGCGAAATTCAAGACTTCTTTGCGGTCTTCAGGAGGTTGATCCCGCCCATGCCCCTGCCCCCGCCTTGACGCCTCTTAGCTCCGGAATCCGGTTCGTTTCCAGCTCCAAAACATTGTGGGTCCAGAAGCAAGATTCCGGAGCTAAGAGGCGGCGTCGCTTACGTCTCTCTCACGTCGAGGCGTGCAGGAAACTAAACCCACCTCCCCTGAACATGGGTCGACTGAAGAGTCTCGTCATGCCTGCCTACAAGCAGTAGTGCTGAGCAAAGTGACTAGAAGGCAACCACACACTTATAATATAATATTGTATATAATATTCATATTCATATCCTGCAAGACTCTTAAAAGAGCATGAGACGATTGAGTCACACACAGTTGGAGTCCTTCTGACTTATCAATAGATGTATTCATGTTATTGTGAGCTGACTTCGGAGGTTGGAGGAAGTTCAGGGAAGGCCTTAGGGTATAAGAACAGTTAACCTTTGTTACATATACAAGTATAGCTTTCAGAGGGAAAAACATGTGACATTTGTGTGGAAGGCTGCATGATGAAATGTGTGTGCGTTAAAGATGTTTAAGGGGAATGGGTGTATACATCCCTATAAAGACATTGGTTCTTCTTAACACACACACACACACACACACACACACACACACACACACACACACACACACACACACACACACACACACACACACACACACACACACACACACACACACACACACACACACACACACACACACACACACACACACACACACACACACACACACACACACACACACACACACACACACACACACACACACACACACAGTGAGGAGATGGAGCGAACCAGATGTAGCCAACGACTGCTAATTCATTGCCTAGGGTTCGCCCAGAAGTGAAATCGCCGATAACAAATAGCTAGGGAGGAGCAACCAACACAACTCTTCCCCACCTGTGTATAAATATTATGATATTCTGATGCTCGGCGTCTTTTCTGACTGGCTGTCGTGATACGCATTATCACACAGTGGTGGAATTGAGCCCAGAGTACTCTGTATTTTGTACTGTTGTTTTTTATCATTAAAACAGATGTGGTGCTTTGAATTCCTTCTTTTGTAATTTAACCAGCTCATCAGTCATCAAGGGACGCGCGGAGCAGAGGTGAACCTTCCAACCACTCGATTGGGTGGTGCTCCAACAACACTAGTTGATTAAATGTGACATATATTGATAATTTAGTTTTAATGTGCTTTTTAAATGTGTAAAAAGCAAATAAAAAAACACTTTGGAATAATTCAAAGAATATATATTTTGAGAGAGATGTACATACGGAGCCCTGGAGGGTTCATAGAGAGAAAAATAAATAAACATATACACGTATACACACATATATACATATATACAGTGGGGCAAAAAATTATTTAGTCAGCCACCAATTGTGCAAGTTCTCCCACTTAGAAAGATGAGAGAGGCCTGTAATTTTCATCCTAAGTACACTTCAACTATGAGACAGAATGAGAACAAAAAAAAAATCCAGAAAATCACATTGTCTGATTTTTAAAGAATTTATTAGCAAATTATGGTGGAAAATAAGTATTTGGTCAATAACAAAAGTTCATCTCAATACTTTGTTGTATACCCTTTGTTGGCAATGACAGAGGTCAAACGTTTTGTGTAAGTCTTCACAAGGTGTTCACTGTTGCTGGTACGTTGGCCGTTCCTCCATGCAGATCTCCTCTAGAGCAGTGATGTTTTGGGGCTATCGCTTGGCAACACAGACTTTCAACTCCCTCCAAAGATTTTCTATGGGGTTGAGATCTGGAGACTGGCTAGGCCACTCCAGGACCTTGAAATGCTTCTTACGTAGCCACTCCTTCGTTGCCCGGGCGGTGTGTTTGGGATCATTGTCATGCTGAAAGACCCAGCCACGTTTCATCTTCAATGCCCTTGCTGATGGAAGGAGGTTGTCACTCAAAATCTCACGATACATGGCCCCATTCATTTAATGAATTTACCAATGAATTTACCAATGAAGTCATTACAAATCCTACAATGTGATTTCCTGGATTCTTTCCCCTCATTCTGTCTCTCATAGTTGAAGTGTACCTAGGATGAACATTACAGGCCTCTCATCATTTTAAGTGGGAGAACTTGCACAATTGTTGGCTGACTAAATACTTTTTTGCCCCACTGTACATACGGAGCCCTGGAGGGTTCATAGAGAGAAAAATAAATAAACTAGGCCACGTTTTATTAATTTGTGCGCACGATATACTTTCTTGTTCCGGGGCACTCCGGAAGGACTATAGCAATACATTGAGATTAATGTTAAACACATTTCTTTCACTTGTGAATACACATATAACTATGGAGAACCAGATGTGTGTAAATAGGTGCGTTCACACCAAGTACTTTTCCCACAAAGGTTCCTGAGAACTACGATTTAGTTGCGTTCACACCAAAAAGCCCCCTGAACTAAATTAGTTCATCAGAACCTTTTTTACCCCCTTTTCAGTCCCTGCTAGAGAGCAGGGACTTTCGTGGGAGAAAAAGGTTCCTGTGTCTGATTGGCTGGGCGGAATGCAAACCACGCCCCGTCAAACTCCCAAAAACGTTTGTGAAGCCGCCATTTTATTATCCTCACATTGCATTATTAGCATTAGCATTAACCCAGCGCAGAAACGCAGAGAGACTAACTTATGACAACACAAAATAAAACATTTTGCGGTGGAGATGAGGAGGTGTCGGCGTTCTGGCGATTTACTCGGAAGGCTTCAGTAGAAGCTGGTGGGAGTCCCAGCAGCTTCTACTGAAGCCAGTCCCCAACTCCGGGGACTTCCGGCTGGGGGTTTTGGGCGGCAGTATACGCCGTGAAGTGGTTTGCTGCCTGCCAGTAAACCCAAAGCAGAAGAAGAAGTGACGTCAGCGGCTTCATTTGCCTAATCCTCCCCCAGGAACTAATTTCCGGTGTGAATGCGATCTGTACTTAGTTCATGAGAACTAAAGAGTTCTCAGGAACCTTTGTGGGAAAAGTACTTGGTCTGAACGTGCCTAATTACTGTTCGTGGTAATTTGAAAACAAACACACACGGAGCGGAGCTGAGCATAAACACACACACATCATGTGCCCTGGTGACCGGACATCTTCATGAAAACGAGTAATAGGAGGAATAATCGGGCAGTTCGATAGAGGTGTGTGTGGTTAGACGTAGCAGCCTCGATCTGTATCAGCTGTTCTAAGGAAGGGAAACACAGTGAAGTAAACAGTAAAAGGCACAGCTCTTTGCAGCTGGTGCTGCTCTTCTCAGATTCTGCTGAGTTACACGTTACTGCCTCCAGTGCCCTGTACGACGAAGCCAGTTCAACAGACCCTGGATATGTTTGAGTTACCCGGCTTAACTAACCCTAACAAACACGATCTCGCTAAGTGGTCCTACGAAGCTGGTTATCAAAGTTAAAGTTAAGTTAAAGCCTTTTATTGTCATTATACACAGAGTATAACGAGATTCAGAGTGCAACTCTGTCCCGGAGTGCAACAAATACAAACACGTACATAACACTAAAAAACACGGCAATAGGACAGACAACATAAACAATCATACAGGGGGATAAATAGTTACAAATATTGATATAAAAACAGTAAAAAAAGTGCATTAAAAGTGTGTGTATGTGTGAGAATGGTCACGGTTATTGCATTATGTGTGGTGGTTGAGCAGCCTGACGGCCCTGGGGTAGAAACTGTTTTTGAGTCTGTTTGTCCGTGACTTGAAGCTCCTGTCTCTCCTCCCAGAAGGCAGGAGAGAGAACAGTCTGTGACCTGGGTGAGAGCTGTCCTTTATGATTTAGTTAGCTCTGCTGCGGCAGCGGGAGGTGGAGATGTGCTCCAGAGAGGGCAGGGGGCAGCCGATGGTTTTCTCTGCCATCCTGATCACTCTCTGCAGGGCTTTCTTGTCCGCAGCTGAACATCCTGCATACCACCCCGAGATGGAGTATGACGGCACGCTCTCGATGGTCGCTCGGTAGAAGGACACCAGCAGCTTCTTGTTCAGTCGGTTTCTCCGAAGCGCCCTCAGGAAGTGTAGTGGGAGAGCAGTCGAGGGTGTAGAGTGTGTAGAGTAGCGGGTTCAGCACGCAGCCCTGCGGGGAGCCAGTGCTGAGGGTGGAGGAGCAATAAGGGCCTATTTTCACTGTCTGAGGACGGTCTGTAAGGAAATTCTTTATCCAGGCGCATAAGATAGAGGGGAAACCTAGGCGTGACAGTTTTGTCAGGTATGATGGTGTTAAAAGCTGAGCTAAAATCGACGAACAGCATCCTTACATAGTTGCCTGGGCCTTCTAGGTGGCTCACAGCTGTGTGATCAACTCAGTAAATCAACCAGGGTGTCTCTGTCCGGCTGAGAGCGCGTTCATGTGAAAGGGACGGGGTTAGCAACATTTGACCAATCACAAACATGGAGAAGCGGGCTGACAGCGTCTTTTTTTCTCTCTCCATGAACCTTTGGGGCTCCGTATACACTAGTATTAGATGCAGTCAAAAGTTTGGACACATCTTCTCATTCGAAGTGTTTTACTTATTTAAATTGGTTCTACATTGTAGATTAATACTGAAGACATCACAACTATAAAACAACACATATGGAATTATTATAGCGTTCGGTGGGTTTTGTGAGTGCACTTGAGGATACATTAAAAGTTCGATTTTCCGGATCCACTGGCCTTAATTTCTTAAAGTGATGATGGATGGTCGTTTCTCTTCACTGAGTTGAGTGGGTCTTGCCATGATATGGATTACAACAGTAGTCAAATAGGGCTCTCCACTGTGCAATAACCCTACCTCAAACACATTAAGAAAGCAAGTAATTCCACAAATTGACTCTTGACAAGGCACATGTGTTAATGGAAAACCGTTCCAGGTGACGACCTTGTTATGGCAGATTCCTTATTACAGCGTATTTCTCGCTTATTCATTAAGGTCACACAGGTCAGAGAGGCCCCATCGTCTTGTTATATCAGTCTTATGCCTAGTCACATGGTTAGTTAAGAAAAATGTGTTTATTGAGTTACATTTCCAGAGAAGAGGTCCCATCGCCTCCCCCGTAATTATTAGGGGTGAGCGGAAGTACAAAGAGGCTCCATAGCTCAGTAGGTAGAGCCTCAGGTTATAATACAGATAAGTCTTTGTTAGTTAAAGACGTCATGAGATAGTGACCTTTCCACATCTGAAACGTGTGTGTGTGTGTGTGTGTGTGTGTGTGTGTGTGTGTGTGTGTGTGTGTGTGTGTGTGTGTGTGTGTGTGTGTGTGTGTGTGTGTGTGTGTGTGTGTGTGTGTGTGTGTGTGTGTGTGTGTGTGTGTGTGTGTGTGTGTGTGTGTGTGTGTGTGTGTGTGTGTGTGTGTGTGTGTGTGTGTGTGTGTGTGTGTGTGTGTGTGTGTGTGTGTGTGTGTGTGTGTGTGTGTGTGTGTGTGTGTGTGTGTGTGTGTGTGTGTGTGTGTGTGTGTGTGTAAAACTGCTACTCGTTGGGGCATTTCCGCGATTGGTTATTGTTGAAGCAAGGTGATGTACTCCAATATTATTATTTGTTGTTGTGCAACTGAATATTGATTAATCTCAACCATATCTGTGTTTATGTTTTATTGATCTCTCTCTGTGTTAACATTTAAAGTTGGTGAGCCATTAATTGCACTAGCTGTGTGCAAAGCAAAAGGGGGCTGCTTTGAAGAATCTAGAATAAAAATCACACTTTTTGTTAACTAGATAATTCCATATGTGTCTTTCATAGTTTTGATGTCTTCAGTATTAATCTACAAAGTAGAAACTAATTAAAAATAAACAAAAACCATTGAATGAGAAGGTGTGTCCAAACTTTTGACTGGTACTGTATATAAAAAAACAAACATATTTTAATATTTAGCAGGTTCCCTCATCTATAATCATCTATACAAGCGCAACTTTAAACATTTACAGCAGTAAAATGCAACATACAAAATAATCAAGAAACATCATAAATGAAACACTGACAGGGTTGGTGCGGAGCTGATAATTTATTCCGGCAAATTACTCAGACCTACTAATTAACCTAACCGAAGTTATTGAGTCTAAGTAAGTTTACTGCTTGGCTCAGATCCACCAACGTCAGCAAGATCTCACCTCTATTAACTCCTGAAGAACCAGGTTCAATTAACTGCTGTTTCAATTCAGACGACTCTCTTAAATCTGTTTAAGCGATCCCGAAGGATTTTGATATCAGTAAATTAGATGTGGCCCTACCTAAGTGTGAGTGTGGCAGGGTGCAGTCTCACCTTTGAAGCAGGAGAGGAGGGCGCAGATGTCTTTTAAGTTGTCCCAGTCCAAAAGGTGGGATCAGTTTATTTGAAGAAAAATAGGTCCAAACTAATACAGGGTTTTTACCTGCTCTCGTTACATCATTATACTCATACTAAACCTATCATGCTGTGATCATGTTCAAATATGAAACTTTTATTCACAGTTTTACATTTATTACCAAAATTGTACTTTCAACTGCCCAATTCAGTTGTGATTTTTAAATCTGCCGATAGAATTTAGAGGCATTTCCTCATAAAAGACCGGTGATAATAAAAAGCACATTCAACTTTTCATTCACCAAATCAATTCACATCAATTCCATACCTTTTTTCCGACACAGATGGCGGGTATTAACATTCACAAACACATAACTATCTCCCGCAGGTATTCGGAGGAAGATCCTCACAGGTGGCGCTTACTAATACTCACAAACACATCTCAATTCATTCCACTCATTCAACAAAGTAGTTCACTCAGCATTCAACCAAGACATTTGAGAGATATTTATCAAGTTTGAGAGAACCTTACCGAGAGCAAAGACCCAGCTCTGAGGGACAGAGCTTACCGAGAGAGAGCATACCAGGGGAACCCCCCCCCCCCCTCCTCTCTCGCTCTCCATCTATCCATCCATCTTCTCCAGCTTATCCGTGGTCGGGTCGCGGGGGTAGCAGTTCCAGCAGAGATCCCCAAACTTTCTTTTCCCTGGCGACATCAACCAGCTCTGACTGGGGGATCCCAAGGCGCTCCCAGGCCAGCGAAGAGATATAGTCCCTCCACCTGGTCCTAGGTCTACCCCTTGGTCTCTTCGCAGCTGGACGTGCCTGGAACTCCTCCCTAGGGAGGCGCCCAGGTGGCATCCTAACTAGGTGCCCGAACCACCTCAACTGGCTCCTTTCGACGCGAAGGAGGAACGGCTCAACTCCGAGTCCCTCCCTGATGACCGAACTTCTCACCTTATCCCTAAGGGAGACACCAGCCACCCTGCGGAGAAAACCCATCTCGGCCGCTTGTATCCGCAATATCGTTCTTTCGGTCATGACCCATCCTTCATGACCATAGGTGAGGGTAGGAACGAAAATGGCCCGGTAGACAGAGAGCTTTGCCTTCTGGCTCAGCTCCCTTTTCGTCACAACGGTGCGGTAAAGCGACTGCAGTACCGCTCCCGCTGCTCGATACTCCGGCCCATCTCACGCTCCATTGTGCCCCTCACTCGAGAACAAGACCCCGAGATACTTGAACTCCTTCACTTGGGGTAAGGACTCATTCCCTACTTGGAGTGGACAGTCCATCGGTTTCCTGCTGAGAACCATGGCCTCAGATTTGGAGGTGCTGATCCTCATCCCAGCCGCTTCACACTCGGTGGTGAACCGATCCAGTGAGTGCTGAAGGTCGCAGACCGATGAAGCCATCAGAACCACATCATCTGCAGAAAGCAGTGGTGCAATCCTTAGTCCACCGAACTGCAGACCCCCCCCCCCCACGACTACGCCTCGAAATCCGATCCATGTATATTACAAACAGGATTGGTGACAAAGCGCAGCCCTGGCGGAGGCCAACCCTCACCGGAAATGGGTCCGACTTACTGCCGAGGACCCGGACACAGCTCTCGCTTTGGGAGGACAGAGATTGGATGGCCCTGAGTAGAGACGCCCTTACCCCATACTCCCGCAGCACCTCCCTGGAAACTTGGTCATACGCCTTCTTCAAGTCTACAAAACACATGTAGACCGGATAAGCGTACTCCCAGGCCCTGTAAATTACGTGTATTCACTCTCTCCACTAAACGGCTCGTTGGAGCTCTTGCCCCCCCCGTCCGATTGTTTCACGTTGTGAATCGCGCTGAGCTCCGTGGAGGTGTGATTTCCTTGTTTAGCGATACACAGCCAAACACAGCCAAACTCACCCTGAGCACACACACAGTCTCAACCGAAGTAAAAACAATAAGTGTGGCTTGATATTGAGAAGAAAAAGGTTGATAAACGCTGTGAGAATGGGTCTGCAGAGAGAATTTCGCAGCGATCCCAACTGTCTGTTATCAGCCTGCAGCCAGGGAGGAGAGATCAGCTGAGCTGCGTGAGTGTGTGAGGAAGTCCGTGGATTGGTCAATTTGGACCAATCAGCGGGGGCTTAACGTAACGGCTCCGCGGACTTAACGTAACGGCTCCACAGATTGGTCCATTTCGTTCCGGTTACAACATGACGTCCTGATGTACCCGGAAGAATCAAATGGATGATGACGTTTCACCAACGAGGCGTTTTGGGGAGTTCTTCTCTGTGTTAGAGTTTTACTCGCTACAGGGTGTACTTTGAGGGTTTTGACTCTGCAGACCGTTTACATGCATAAAAACCTTCATAACACACAAGGGGATGGGTAATAACCGGAAAAGCATGACATGTCACCTTTAATATGATTGCTCATATTTTAAGCCATCTTTTTCCCGGCCCCTTGCTTTGGATCATTTTCATCAACTGGCCCCCATTCCAAACTAATTGAATAGCCCTGGCGTAGTGTATCTGTGAACAATCCCAAATACAATTCATTGTTTACATTGCGGCTAGTGCTAAACCAGAAGAAAAAAACCCTTTTTCATTTGTAACTGTAAGTGGAAAGGGGCTGGGCTACATGAGGTGAATTGAGCCAACATAATTAGACAATTTTTTCTGACTGTGTTGTTGTGGCAATTCAGCACTCACAGCAGGAAAGAATAAAAATGGAGAGAAATCAATAAAACACAGATATAGTTGATTAATTATTATTTCGTTGTACAACAATCAATAATAATGAGGAAACATTACCTTGCACACAAGCAGTCAATAGTGGTAATGCTCCAATGAGTACAAGTCTTTCACATCACATATAGCAGCTGTAATGAACGCACACACAATTTCCCTTACATTAGCCAACACACCCACATATGTTCCAGATGTAGAAAGGTCATTATCTCTTGACCTCTTTAGGTGTAATTCATACCCTGTCAGGATATGAACCACCTAACTAACAAGACTTAACTGTATTATCCTGAGGAGGGCCTCTTTGCACTTCCGCTCACCCCTAATAATTGCGGAAGAGACGATGGGCCTCTCTTCTCTGGAAACTGTAATTCAATAACATACCTAATTATATTGACCAGGTCCAAGACTGATATAACTGTGTTTCCTGTTTTCTGCAGATGTCCAGCAGCTGGTGGTGGTTAAAGAAGAGCCTCTCTCTGACCAGCAGGAGTGGAGCTCCAGTCTGGACCAGGAGGACCCAGAGCCCCCCCCACACATGAAGCAGGAACAGGAGGAACTCAAGATCAGTCAGGAGGGGGAGCAGCTTCAGGAGCTGGAGGAGGCTGATATCACCAAGTCCACTTTCACTCCTGACCCTGTGAAGAGTGAAGATGATAAAGAGAAACCTCAGTCCTCACAGCCTCATCAAAGGCAAACTGAACACATGAAAACAGAAGCTGATGGAGATGACTGTCGAGGATCAGAACCAGCCAGGAACTCAGATCCAGAGAGCAGTTTACAACCAAAGACTGAGGACCACACTGGAGACTCTTCTGAAGACACTGATGACTCTTCTGAACCTGACACTGAAGACAGTGCTGATTGGAAGGAGACCAGAGAACCTGCCTCAGGCTCAAACTCACCGAAAAATAGACAAGAATCTGTCAGTGATCCCCGACGTAGTGCTGAAAAGAAACCATTCAGCTGCTCAGTCTGCAAGAAAGCTTTTTCACACAGTGGAAGTTTAAAGGAACACATGAGAATCCACACAGGAGAGAAACCCTTTCGCTGCTCAGTTTGTGAGAAAGCTTTTTCACGGAGTGGAAGTTTAAAGACACACATGATATTCCACACAGGAGAGAAACCCTTTCGCTGCTCAGTCTGTAAGAAAGCTTTTTTACACAGTAGAAGTTTAAAGACACACATGAGAGTCCACACAGGAGAGGAACTCTTTCCCTGCTCAGTCTGTAAGAAATCTTTTTCACAGAGTGGAAATTTAAAGACACACATGAGAGTCCACACAGGAGAGAAAGCACACATCTGCTCAGTCTGTAAGAAAGCTTTTTCACGGAGTGGAAGTTTAAAGGTACACATGAGAATCCACACAGGAGAGAAAGCACACATCTGCTCAGTCTGTAAGAAAGCTTTTTCACACAGTGGAAGTTTAAAGGAACACATGACAATCCACACAGGAGTGAAACCATTCAAATGCTCAGTCTGTAAGAAAGCTTTTTCACGGAGTGGATATTTAAAGACACACATGAGAATCCACACAGGAGAGAAAGCACACATCTGTTTAGTCTGTAAGAAAGCTTTTTCACACAGTGGAAGTTTAAAGGAACACATGACAGTCCACACAGGAGAGAAAGCACACAGCTGCTCAGTCTGTAAGAAAGCTTTTTTACAGAGTTCAAATTTAAAGACACACATGAGAGTCCACACAGGAGAGGAAATATACAGCTGCAATGTTTGTGACAAAAGATTTAAATGGCGTAATCCTTTCAAAAGGCACAAGTGTGTTGGTCGTCAGTCCTCACAGGTTAATGAAATTCAAACTGAGGATAACGGAGAGGCAGAGCCTCCAATCAGCAGCTCAGCTGAACACATGGAAACAGAAGCTGATGGAGAGGACAATGAATAAGTCTTATGACAGTTCACACATGAGAGAAATCTGTCTCACTGGATTAACATTGTTGTACAACATTCATATAAGACTTAAATGAACTCCATCTTTATCAACATAGGTGGAGAATATGTTTAATGTTTTTGTCATTCTGATGTATACGTTAACCACTGACTGTTGATGAACCATTTTATTTGGATTGAGGGCTCCAAGTTTCCATATAAAGGTATAGGATGGTTTGATGTATTGTTCTTTATTTCTAAATGTTTTTGTATCATTGCTATCCTGTTAATGAGCCCTGTTTTACATAAATGTACCTGTTATCGGAGTGATTTTGCTCCTGTAACTATAAGGGAATACATTTGTCTATTTTGTATCCTGATGACCTAATGCCGTTACATGTAATACGTTACTCCCTAAGCCTGTTTTCACCCATCTGCAACCGATTCGCTAATAATCACAAATGTTCATTTCTTTGACCCCTTGACTCGACTATTTCTTTTTTAATAATCGTTGCATCTCCTCAGGACCAAGTTCCTGTGTCCTGCCTTTCACCTGCTGATCACCCACTGTTCATTTAAGGTGGACTGACCTTTACAATGGACCAGCTAGTCTTAATGCAAATGTGTAAAATGACGCTAGACCAAAAACGTGCTGTGTGCTCTCTGCAGGACGGTGTCTGGACTCAAAGATTGTTTATGGTATGAGAGCTTCACTCTGTTTTTGTTGTCCAAACGACGCCAACAGGTGGCGGGTACTAACATTCACAAACACGTACCTATCTCCCGCAGGTGTTCGGAGGAAGATCCTCACAGGTGGCGGTTACTAATACTCACAAACACATCTCAATTCATTCCACTCATTCAACAAAGTAATTCACTCAGCATTCAACCAAGACATTTGAGACATATTTACCAAGTTTGAGAGAACCTTACCGAGAGCAAAGACCCAGCTCTGAGGGACAGAGCTTACAGAGAGAGAGCATACCAGGGGAACCCCCCTCTCTCTCGCTCTATCCAAAAAAAAAGTTCCTCCCCATCCGCCAGTGTCTTTATGCTCAAAAACAGGATAGAAAAACCTAAGACAACTCCTCCATATTTGTGGAAACTGGGCATGGCCTCTGATGTGCAGGACTGGACATGACCAGACATATTCTATGGCAGGGGTCGGAAACCCCTGGCACGCGGCACCATAACCAGTGGCACACTAGGAATAAGTGTGCAAAACATTAACATTTTATTTTCGGATCCTGAACGAGACCGCCGCCAGAGCGCGTCTCCCCGTTACCTGCAGAAGGAAGCCATGCACGCAACGCAGCCCGCTCTCTTTAACTCCAGGCGACTTTCTGCTGCTTTCCTCCGTGGTGCAGTGCTGATCGATTCATCACGGTGGAAAGCACTTCACAAATTGCAGTACAATTGTACTATTACTATTGTTTCTACAGGTAAATACAAATCTGTGTTGACAAATATGACATGTGGGGTACCTCAAGGCTCCATCTTGGGGCCTCTTCTCTTTAACATCTACATGCTACCACTGGCTCAGATAATGAAAAACAACTAAATCAGTTACCATAGCTATGCAGATGACTCACAAATGTACGTAACCATTTCACCAGGAGACTATGCTCCAATTCAAACGCTGAGTGAGTGCATTGAACAAATCAATGACTGGATGTGTCAGAACTTTCTCCAATTAAACAAAACTGAGGTAATGGTTTTTGGAGCCAAGGCAGAACGTATAAAAGTTAGCGCTGAGCTTCAGTCTGCAATGTTCAAACCAACAGATAAAGCCAGAAATCTAGGTGTAGTCATGGACTCTGACCTGAGCTTCAACAGTCACATTAAAACAGTTACTAAATCAGCCTACTATCACCTAAAGAATATATCTAGGATTAAAAGACTAATGTCACAGCAGGATTTTGAAAAACGTGTCCATGCTTTTATCTTCAGTAGACTGGACTACTGCAATGGTGTCTTCACAGGTCTCACTAAAAAATATATTAGAAAGCTGCAGCTGATTCAGAACGCCGCTGCTCGAGTCCTGACTAACACTAAGAAAGTGGATCACATCACTCCTGTTCTGAAGTCTTTACACTGGCTTCCTGTGTGTCAAAGAACTGATCTCCTGCTAAATGATGAACCATCCAGACCTCTCAGGTCTTCAGGGACTGGTCAGCTTCCTGTCCCCAGAGTCAGAACTAAACATGGAGAAGCAGCGTTCAGTTATTATGCTCCAAATATCTGGAACAAACTCCCAGAAACCTGCAGGTCCGCTTCAACTCTGACTACTTTTAAATCCAGGCTGAAGACTTTTATTTTTGCCGCTGCTTTTAATTGAACTATTCACATCTTAAACTGTCCCTGTAACTTTTATCCATGTATTTTTTCTTTTAATGTTTATTTTATTATTCTTTTAATGACTGATTTTAAATCCCATTTTCTTAATGTCTTTCGGTTTTTGTAAAGCACTTTGAATTGCCTTGTGTTGAAAGGTACTATATAAATAAACTTGCCTTGCCTTGCCTTACCCAAAAGGAGCTGTACAAATGCCGCAGTTTTTGCGTGGCTGTGTCTTTAGTTGAAACCCCAGTGGCGATCTGCTCATCTCTCATTGAAATAATATGCTACACAGGGGCGGACTGGACATGTGTGTTCTGGAGAATCACAGAACGGACGATCGTCCTTATTATTATGCTTTTTAAAGCCCGTTTTTATAAATCGGTCCTCAGTGGTAGCTTCGGAAAAATTTCTACATGCCTTACAAAAAACAGCATCTCTTGAGGTGCTGTATTCCCGCCATGGGAAAAGTCCATACCACCTGACAGAAAATGACCGGGACTTGCCGGCTAAGGTTGTGGGTGGGAAAGAACCGAGTTTGGGCTGTGTCGCTGGTTCATCTATTGTGGACAAATCTGATGGGGCCTTGATTTCCAAACCAGCATCCTCTTCCAGCTCCACAGAAACCGCTGCTGAAGTAGTCTGGGCTGCTGAGGATGATGTCTGAGCGACTTCAGAGTCATCCTTCTCCGTTCTGCGTCTTTTTGTTAAGAATTTGAATAGAGTACTTTGTTTTTCCATGTTGTCATTGTCAAGCTAGTTTCAAACTGTCAAGGCTACTGATAACAATGAATTGGCGCCTGCGCAGTGGATGGAATCTAGTCTTAATCCTGATTGTATCTATATTACTGTATTATAATGATTGATGGATGAATGTGCTCGTTGCCTTCATGGTGCAGCCGGTAAAGGAGGAGCTGGTTTAAACTACAAACGGCTGGGTAGCTTGAGAAATCCACCATGGGATCAATAGCATTTGATCTTAACCTATAATAATATAAGATTATATTTTGTAGTATTCTGAATCTTCAGAGTGACTAAAGTGTTCAAATACATGTAGCATAGTATAAAGTACACTCTGTGCCTGAATGGGAGCAGTACAGTACTTGAGTAAATGTACGTTGTTACTGTTGTTGGAGCACCACCCAATGGAGTGGTTGGAAGGTTCACTTCGGCTCCGTGCGTCCCTTGATGAGCTGGTCAAATTATAACAGAAGGAACTCAAAGCACCAGGATAAAGGTTCAACAATCATCTGTTTTAATGGTAAAAAACAACAGTACAAAATACAGAGTACTCCGGGCTCAAGTTCTGCCACCGAGTGAGACACGAACGGCCAGTCAGAAGAAGAGCGCCGAGCATCAGAATATCATCATATTTATACACAGTTGTGTCAATTGCTCCTCCCTAGCTATTTGTTATTGGCGGTTTCACTCCTGGGCGAACCCTAGGCAGTCGTTGATTCCATCTGGTTCGCTCCATCTCCTCACAGTGTGTGTGTGTGTGTGTGTGTGTGTGTGTGTGTGTGTGTGTGTGTGTGTGTGTGTGTGTGTGTGTGTGTGTGTGTGTGTGTGTGTGTGTGTGTGTGTGTGTGTGTGTGTGTGTGTGAAGAAGAACCAATGTCCTTATAGGGATGTTTCACTATATGTTGCACATAAAAGTTATAGTTGATCAATGATTATTTCGTTGTACAACAATCAATAGTAACGAGTAAAACATTACCTCTGCTCTCAAGCAGTCCTACAGCAATGCTTTGGAGTAGTAGAATCTTACAGAGGACTCTTTGACAGAACGCACACCCATTCCCCTTAAACATCTTTAACGCACACACATTTCATCATGCAGCCCACCACACGAATGTCACATGTTCTTCCCTCTGAAAGCTATACTTGTACATGTTTAAACGTCATCATCTCATGACATCCATAGGAGTAATAAACTAACAAAGGTTAACTGTTCTTATACCCAGGGGCGCCGCCAGGGATTTTGGGCCCCATGAAAAGACATCACATTGGGCCCCACCACCAGGCCCAGGTCACACCAACCAAGCACAATTGCTGTAACCACACCTCCAGAACCCAACCGACTCATTGATGCTTTAAATAACTCTACCTGTACAGGCTTGCATCTATCGTGTAGTCCAATACTAACTGCACAATATTTACAGACACTGAGTGGTGAAACTATAACACTGTGCAGACAGGCAACATTCTACTGCAGTAGAATTCACTATTTTGATATAACACTAACATTCCTGACAATAGACCTCAATAGTCATCTTTATGGAGGACATGCCTTTTTAATAACATTTTTGAATGAATAAATAACTATAACTTAAATATACATGACCTCTTAAATTAAAATAAAGTGAACATTAACACCAATATTATGATTTATAAAATGCTATAACAAAAAAAATAACATAAGCAGCAGATTGTTTTATTAAATATACCAACTACCAAATAAGCGGGTATTAATATGTAAACGGACAACAACGCGGAAATGGAAGTGAAAAGGCCTGATGGTGGCGCTAAATCAGAGCCTATTACCTGTTCTCAGTCTTTTTCTCATCATGCATCTGGTGTGTAGTGATCCAATATCGTTACCATAGCCTTGCCCTTTAACAGTTAATACGAGCCCTGGCTCAGCCTTACTCACCAAGAGCCCAGCGCCTAGCCTTCTTACAGGCTAAGTCACTGATCAAGTCCTTGAAGTCCAGCTTTCTAGCCAACTGGCTTTCAATGGACAGCATGGCAAGACTGCAAAGCCTTATGGGGGAACAGGGCTGCGGAGCCTAGAGATGGATCTGTTGGTCCTGGCACCAGGGGGAGGGACAACTGGTTTAGTATGAATAGCTGCTAAAAATGTACCTGCATTTATTAAATGTCAGCTAAAAGAGCAGTGAAATGAAAAACCTCAGCATTTTCTGTGAAGATATTAACAGTAGTTAAAGGTGGGGTAGGTAAGTTTGAGAAACCGGCTCGAGATACACTTTTTGTTATATTCCATGGAATGCTCTTAACATCCCGATAGCAATGAATATCTGAAGTGCTTTGACAACAAATCCATAACAAATTTCATCTGTGGAAGCCGTGGTACTGTAGAAAGCACGACCAATCATCTGAGCCGGCTAAAGTAACTGGATGGCCTACCTGCCTGTCAGCCTTCCATCTGTGCACAAACTTATCTCGTGCCCTCATTGGTCATGTGCACTCGTTCGTGTGTGTTGGAGGAGGGGCTCTGTGAGGAAGTGGCAGATTTCTTTTTACATGTAAATAGAGGGGGGTGAACAGAGGCTTTGGATAATTAACTTTTGGAAGAAAAGTGAAAATAATCGTAAGTTTAGTGAGTACATTATCAATTTAACATTATATTATGTTCCACAATCATTCAAAGTAGCAGTGATAAAACCGCTTCTTAAAAAGCACAACCTCGATCCAGAGGTTTTAGCCAACTATAGACCTATTTCTAATCTTCCGTTCCTCTCAAAGATTCTTGAGAAAGCGGTCGCAAAACAGCTGTGTGATTATTTAAAAAACAATGATTTATTTGAAGATTTTCAGTCTGGCTTTAGAACACATCATAGCACAGAGACAGCTCTGGTTAAAGTCACAAATGACATTCTAATAGCCTCAGACAAGGGACTTGTCTCTATTCTTGTTTTGCTCGATCTCAGTGCTGCATTTGATACTATCGACCATGATATCCTATTGCAAAGACTAGAGCACTTAGTTGGCATACAGGGAACTGCTTTAGGCTGGTTTAGGTCCTATCTATCTGAACGCTCTCAGTTTGTACGTGTTAACGATGAATCTTCCACGCAAACCAAAGTTAGCCATGGAGTGCCACAGGGCTCAGTGCTCGGACCTATTTTGTTCACATTATATATGCTTCCGTTAGGCAATATTATAAGGAATCATTCTGTAAACTTTCATTGTTATGCGGATGATACTCAGCTATATTTATCAATCAAGCTTGATGAAATTAATCATCTAAATAAAATTCAAGACTGCCTTAAGGACTTAAAAACGTGGATGACCTTAAACGTTTTGATGTTAAACACGACCAAAACTGAAGTTATTGTACTTGGCCCGAAGAATCTACGAAACAAATTATCTAAAGACATACTAACTATGGATGGCATTAATTTGGCCTCCAGTGAGACTGTAAGGAATCTTGGTGTTATATTTTATCAGGATTTATCCTTTAACGCCCACATAAAATCAATTTCAAGGACCGCCTACTTCCATCTACGTAACATTGCAAAAATCAGGCATATCTTGCCTCAAAACGATGCAGAGAAACTAGTCCATGTATTTGTTACTTCTAGGCTGGATTATTGTAACTCTTTATTATCAGGGAGTACCAAGAAGTCAGTCAAGTCGCTTCAGCTGATTCAAAATGCTGCGGCTCGTGTACTAACCAGAGTTAGGAGAAGGGACCACATTTCTCCTGTTCTGGCTGCCTTACACTGGCTCCCTATAGAACACAGGATAGAATTTAAAATTATTCTTCTCGCCTACAAAGCCCTTAATGGGCAGGCGCCATCTTACCTTAAAGAACTCATTATAGCCTACTGGCCTACTAGTGTGAGAGAAACTTCTGCTCAGCAATGTTGATGGAAGGAATGGAGGCTGGAGTCCGCTTTATATCAAACACCTGAGTTTATTGAGAGCCACGGCCGGGAGCATTGGTAGGGTTCTCACACGACTTCATCATGTGATTCCCCAGCCAACACTGAAGATTACACAGAAACACAGCGCAAATCTACACAGATAATCAAGGAGGAGCCTCTATTTCGCGCGTCTTCTGATCGATAATTACAAACACCTGGATTCAGAGACAAAGACAGTCTGTTAAAGTCCTCTGGCAGTTAGTCACAGTCCCCCAACAGGAAAGCGGAACCTTTAACCCTTTAACCTTTAAACCTTTAAACCCCTGCTCTAAGTTATGGCAGACCTATGTGAAACACAAAATGCTTTTTGGTACAAACACTTAAACAAAATATTTCCCTCACAACTAGGGCATTGCGTTCCAAGAATGCAGGGTTGTTGGGTGTTCCTAGAGTCTCTAAAAGTACAATGGGAGCCAGAGCCTTTTCTTATCAAGCTCCACATTTGTGGAATCAGCTCCAGTTCGGGCGGCAGACACCCTATCCGTTTTTAAGAGTGCGCTTAAGACCTTCCTTTTTGATAAAGCTTATAGTTAGGGCTGATTATATTCAGCCCCTAGTTTTGCTGATATAGGCTTAGTTTGTCGGGGGACATCTTACTTCTTCCTTCTCTCTGTCTGTACCTGTGTACTCTCATGTTCCGATTAACCCAGCTTCTCCACATGTCTTTCTTTTTGGTGTCTATATACGCTGGGATCCGGAGTCATGGATGATCCTGCGGTCCTGTGTCCTGGATCGCGAGCGCTGGATCTTGAGTAGTGGCTGTGGTCCTGGATCATCGGTCCTGGATGGATATCCTCGTGGATTCATCTTCCTATTATACACACATGCATTTCCAAACATCTGGACTACCTATGTTGCAAATGTATTATCTTTTCAATTTACACACGGCATCTATTGCACGTCTGTCCGTCCTGGGAGAGGGATCCCTCCTCTGCTGCTCTCCCTGAGGTTTCTCCATGTTCCCTTTAAACTGTGGGTTTTCTCCGGAAGTGTTTCCTTGTACGATGTGAGGGTCTGAGGACAGAGGGTCTAAGGACAGAGGGTCTAAGGACAGAGGGTGTCGTATTGTCATACTGATATTCTGTACACACTGTGAAGACCACTGAGACAAATGTAACATTTGTGATATTGGGCTATATAAATAAACATTGATTGATTGATTGATTAATTATTGATGATTGATGAAAGGTTACTTAAACATTTTCTTAATGTTCTAAAAATGTTTGGGGCCCCTGTCAGTCACGGGCCCTTAGAATCGTCCTAACTTTTCACCCTCTTATGGCGCCCCTGCTTATACCCTAAGACCTTCCCTGAACTTCCTCCAACCTCCGAAGTCAGCTCACAATAACATGAATACATCTATTGATAAGTCAGACTGACCATTGTCTCTCTAACTGTTTGTGACTCAATCGTCTCATGCTCTTTTAAGAGTCTTGCAGGATATGAATTATCCCAGTTACAAACAATATATACGTCTGCACATGAGCGCACATACATGTCCTCCTTTTATTCATTTAAGTTTCCAGATCATACAAAAAACTCTTACAGATAACCTACTGAGTTCCGCCCTTGAAAGCCCAAAATGACTTTCTGAAAAATACTTATCAACGGGTAATGATTTTACTCAAGGCAGAAATCACAGGTTGTTCTGTACCTTACCTACTCACAAATAGCCACAAAACCACCTTTTGATTATAACACAAATGTGGAAGAAAATACCATTTGCGCTAATCTACTTCTACTTAAAATGGGACTTCATTTTAGGAATATATATAAAAAACCTCTCTAATTAAGAGGAAAGAATAGACTCGTCCATTCACGTTTAACACACATCCTATATATCAGGTGACATTAAAATGAATATACCAGAAATACGCTGTATTAAACTTTCTGCTATAACACGTACTTTACTGTCCACCGCTGTTCATTGTTCAAGATTGAAATGTAAATGTCCAAGACGGTTTTCTGCCCCTCTATTCACATGTTCCTTTCATACGTGATGGTTTCTTCATTCTCTAAATGTTGTGGAGCAGAAGTATAAAGCTGCACGATTAGTCTCAAGTACCTCAAGATTGTCCTTAAGGACCGTGCCTTGTAAATGAGCTACTGTCTACCGCTGTTCATTGTTCTATTGTGAGTCGCCTGGGATAAAAGCCTCACATGGAAATGTGCATTTAGCAAGAAGTGGCCATTATTCAGATGGTGTTTCTGCCCTCTGTTCATTCTCCCATTATCCTCCACAATCTGCTAGAAGTATCTTCATGTTGTCGCTGTTCAACATGGTCATTTCAAAATGTGTTCACAATATGCTGTACATGAAAGACACGACTGTTCATTTGTTTGGAAGGTTTTTTTATTAACAACAAGGTGTACACATGTTTACAGTCAAAGCAAATAAAACACCTTGGCTAGTAACAAAAGAATAATAATAAAATATTCAAACTGTGAAATAAAAAGGAAAGTGAAACTTCTGCTCGTCGGAGCCCTCGGAGCCCTCGGAGCAGGTGAGGACGCTGATGAGGACGCTGATGAGGACGCTGTACTCCTTACCTACATTAGTAACCCAGGCGGCCGTGCCGTAAGCAATACCGGCGAGCTTCTTCGTCACCTGGACAGAGAGAGAGAGAGGGAGAGAGAGAGAGAGAGAATTCAAAGGTGAGTGCATAAACACACAGTGACTGTAAGAAAGAAATGAAATTGTGACAAACTATACTTAGCTTCTTGGTGGAATCCATCTTCAGGATGGATCCGAAGGTGGACGTGATCCTGGCCTTGTACTCATCCAGCCGCGGCAGTTCGTTGTAGCCGTACACTGTCAGCAGCCAGATGGGTGAGGGCAGAGTGGGCATTTGGGGCGGTGGTGGAAACTGCCCCCTCACGCTGCACAAGGCCAGGAACTGCTCGCACACGCCGAGGTACTGGATCGCTCTCCGCATCCAGGCGTCTGAGTGCTGCTCCCACAGGGTGTTGCACAGCAAAGAAGGGGGCGGGGGACGCGGGAGGCTGGAGGTAGATCGGCCGGGATTGGGGGGGGGGTTCCACCACAGATTAAACTCTGTGATGAGGCTCGCCCTCCCCCACTTGTCCCTGGTGTGTGGGTGTGTGTGTGATCTGATTGGATGACAGCTTTTCACACCTGTCTGTAGGCTCAGGCCCCCCCAGGTGGGCCCTGCTCAACACTAAAGATCCACAGGGGGTTTTCAGGGTCTTCAGGGTGATGAGCCTCTGTTTCACAGGAGGATTACAGAGCTCACTGAATGGGCCCCACAAAAGCAGAGCAATATGAAGGGGTTAAAATATGGCTTAATATCCGATGAAGAAGAGTTTACAGCAGACACTCAGAGCGCTGTCATGAAGAGAGGAGGACGAGGAGAAGACTGACGGACGTGTTCTTCATCAAGAGAGGAGGACGAGGAGAAGACTGACGGACGTGTTCTTCATCAAGAGAGGAGGACGAGGAGAAGACTGACGGACGTGTTCTTCATCAAGAGAGGAGGACGAGGAGAAGACTGATGGACGTGTTCTTCATCAAGAGAGGAGGACGAGGAGAAGACTGACGGACGTGTTCTTCATCAAGAGAGGAGGACGAGGAGAAGACTGACGGACGTGTTCTTCATCAAGAGAGGAGGACGAGGAGAAGACTGACGGACGTGTTCTTCATCAAGAGAGGAGGACGAGGAGAAGACTGACGGACGTGGTCTTCATCAAGAGAGGAGGACGAGGAGAAGACTGACGGACGTGTTCTTCATCAAGAGAGGAGGACGAGGAGAAGACTGACGGACGTGTTCTTCATCAAGAGAGGAGGACGAGGAGAAGACTGACGGACGTGGTCTTCATCAAGAGAGGAGGACGAGGAGAAGACTGACGGACGTGTTCTTCATCAAGAGAGGAGGACGAGGAGAAGACTATTTTTATTTATATGTATAATGAATAGCAATTGTTTTTATGGCAATTGTTGTACAATTGGTTTTGCGGGACAAATGAAAATGAAATATAATGAAATGAAATAGTTGCTTGAAGGAAAAACATTTTCAATATTGTAAATAGTGAGATTTTGCAGTTTATATACATTGTTGGTATTATAATAAATTGTTGGTTGAAAAAAAAAGTTCTAATGCTCAATCCTTTTTTGTACACATCACATGAACCTTGTTATGTGATATGAAGTCATTATTCAGTCCTGATGTATCTCAGCCCCTGCTGTGGTGAAAGTAGAGTGATTGACAGCTGTTTTACTCAGAATTCGAATTTATTCAATTTCATTTTAGACATGAATAACACATTTATATACAGTGTAATTCAAATATTTCACTACTTTTGTAATTCTAACACTTTGGTAACCAAAACAATTCGATCACATGAGAACATTTGTGTTTTCACAAGAGTTTTGAAGATTTTCCGAAAATCGGATGTCAAATTGTAAGCTTTTGAGCTACTCATCTCATCAAACAGTGCTCTAAGGTGAGTAATTTGCATATATAGCAATACTAGGGATTGTCCTGAACATTTTGATATGTAACACATGGGTGCCATGTTAGAAGAAACACATTTAAAAGGTGATTTAATAAAACATCTAAAAATCGAGAAAACACCCTTAGAGGGTTAAACAGCATAATAATAAGGACGATCGTCCGTTCTGTGATTCTCCAGAACACAGATGGCCAGTCCGCCCCTGTGTAGCATATTATTTCAATGAGAGATGAGCAGATCGCCACTGGGCTTTCAACTAAAGACACCGCCACGCAAAAACTGCGGCATTTGTACAGCTCCTTTTGGGTACTGCAATTTGTGAAGTGCTTTCCTCTGTGGTGAAACGATCACCACGGCACCACGGAGGAAAGCGGCAGAAAGTCGCCTGGAGTTAAAGAGAGCCGTGCTGCGTTGCGTGCATGGCTTCCTTCTGCAGGTAACGGGGAGACGCGCTCTGGCGGCGGTCTCGTTCAGGATCCGAAAATAAAATGTTAATGTTTGGCACACTTATTCCTAGTGTGCCACTGGTTACGGTGCCGCGAGCCAGGGGTTGCCGACCCCTGCCATAGAATATGTCTGGTCATGTCCAGTCCTGCACATCAGAGGCCATGCCCAGTTTCCACAAATATCGGTGTGGAGGAGTTGTCTTAGGTTTTTCTATCCTGTTTTTGAGCATAAAGACACTGGCGGATGGGGAGGAACTTTTTTTTGTGGAGAGAACGAGAGAGAGAGGGGGGGGGGGGGGGTTCCCCTGGTATGCTCTCTCTTGGTAAGCTCTGTCCCTCAGAGCTGGGTTTTTGCTCTCGGTAAGGTTCTCTCAAACTTGGTAAATATCTCTCAAATGTCTTGGTTGAATGCTGAGTGAATTACTTTGTTGAATTAGTGGAATGAATTGAGATGTGTTTGTGAGTATTAGTAACCGCCACCTATGAGGGTCTTCCTCCGAATACATGCGGGAGATAGGTACGTGTTTGTGAATGTTAGTACCCGCCATCTGTTGGCGTCGTTTGGACAACAAAAACAGAGTGAAGCTCTCATACCATAAACAATCTTTGAGTCCAGACACCGTCCTGCAGAGAGCACACAGCACCTTTTTGGTCTAGCGTCATTTTACAACACGTTTGCATTAAGACTAGCTGGTCCATTGTAAAGGTCAGTCCACCTTAAATGAGCAGTGGGTGATCAGCAGGTGAAAGGCAGGACACGGGAACTTGGTCCTGAGGAGATGTAACGATTATTAAAAAATAAATAATCGAGTCAAGGGGTCAAAGAAATGAACTTTTGTGATTATTAGCGAATCGGTTGCAGATGGGTGAAAACAGGCTTAGGGAGTAACGTATTACATGTAACGGCATTAGGTCATCAGGATACAAAATAGGAAAATGTATTCCCTTACAGTTACAGAAGCAAAAACACTCCGATAACAGGTACATTTACGTAAATCAGGGCTCATTAACAGGATAGCAATGATACAAAACATTTAGAAATAAACAATACATCAAACCATCCTATACCTTTATATGGAAACTTGGAGCCCTCAATCCAAATAAAATGGTTCATCAACAGTCAGTGGTTAACGTATACATCAGAATGACAAAAACATTAAACATATTGTCCACCTATGTTGATAAAGATTCATTTAAGTCTTATATGGATGTTGTACAACAATGTTAATCCAGTCAGACAGATTTCTCTCATGTGTGAACTGTCTTAAGACTTATTCATTGTCCTCTCCATCAGCTTCTGTTTCCATGTGTTCAGCTGAGCTGCTGATTGGAGGCTCTGCCTCTCCGTTATCCTCAGTTTGAATTTCATTAAGCTGTGAGGACTGACGAGCAACACACTTGTGCCTTTTTAAATGATTACGACCATTACATCTTTTGTCACAAACATTGCAGCTCTATATTTCCTCTCCTGTGTGGACTCTCATGTGTGCCTTTAAACTTCCACTCTGTGCAAAAGCTTTCTTACAGACTGAGCAGCTGTGTGCTTTCTCTCCTGTGTGGACTGTCATGTGTGTCTTTAAATGTACACTCTGTGAAAATGCTTTCTTACAGACTGAGCAGCTGTGTGCTTTCTCTCCTGTGTGGATTCTCATGTGTCTCTTTAAACTTCCACTCCGTGAAAATGCTTTCTTACAGACTGAGCAGCTATGTACTTTCTCTCCTGTGTGGATTCTCATGTGTTCCTTTAAATTTCCACTCTGTGAAAATGCTTTCTTACAGACTGAGCATTTGAATGATTTCTCTCCTGTGTGGACTCTCATGTGATCCTTTAAACTTCCACTCTGTGAAAAAGCTTTCTCACAAACTGAGCATTTGAATGATTTGAATGATCCTGTGTGGATTCTCATGTGTTGATTTAGATATGGTCTATATCTAAAAGCTTTCTCACAAACTGAGCAGCTGAATGGTTTCTTTTCAGCACTACGTTGTGGATCACTGACAGATTCTTGTCTATTTTTCAGTGAGTTTGAGCCTGAGGCAGGTTCTCTGGTCTCCTTCCAATCAGCACTGTCTTCAGTGTCAGGTTCAGAAGAGTCATCAGTGTCTTCAGAAGAGTCTCCAGTGTGGTCCTCAGTCTTTGGTTGTAAACTGCTCTCTGGATCTGAGTTCCTGGCTGGTTCTGGTCCTCGACAGTCATCTCCATCAGCTTCTGTTTTCATGTGTTCAGTTTGTCTTTGATGAGGCTGCGAGGACTGAGGTTTCTCTTTATCATCTTCACTCTTCACAGGGACAGGAGTGAAAGTGGACTTGGTGTTATCAGCCTCCTCCAGCTCCTGAAGCTGCTCTCCCTCCTGACTGATCCTGAGTTCCTCCTGTTCCTGCTTAATGTGTGGGGGGGGCTCTGGGTCCTCCTGGTCCATACTGGTGCTCCACTCCTGCTGGTCAGGGAGAGGCTCTTCTTTAACCACCACCAGCTGCTGGACATCTGCAGGAAACAGGAAACACACTGTTATATCAGTCTTGGACCTAGTCAATATAATTAGGTATGTTATTGAATTACAGTTTCCAGAGAAGAGAGGCCCATCGTCTCTTCCGCAATTATTAGGAGTGAGCAGAAGTGCAAAGAGGCCTTCCTCAGGATAATAAAGTTAAGTCTTGTTAGTTGGGTGGTTCATATCCTGACAGAATAAAAAAATGGTCTAATTATGTTGACTCAATTCACCTCATGTAGCCCAGCCCCTTTCCACTTACTGTTAAAAATGAAAAAGGTTTTTTTTCTTCTGGTTTAGCACTAGCCGCAATGTAAACAATGAATTGTATTTGGGATTGTTCACAGATACACTATGCCAGGGCTATTCAATTAGTTTGGAATGGGGGCCGGTTGATGAAAATGATCCAAAGCAAGGGGCCGGGAAAAAGATGGCTTGAAATATGAGCAATCATATTAAGATCTTCAGATACAGTACAACAGCATAGTGGAATGCATATATTGTGTTTAATTCAATCAAACAACATAGCCCCAAGGCCTTTTTTGAGCTAAATGCAAAGTTGTGTAACGCAAGACACATTGAGAGCATCATTGCGAAAGGGAATGCAGCAAAATAATCGTTTTTTTCCGATTAAGTTGTTTTCATAATCGTTGCAAGCCAAAATGGAGATTAAAATACGATGAATTGCACAGCCCTAATTCAAACCTTATTTAAGTAAAAGTATGCAAGTATTATCAGAACATGTTATGGCACCCTCTAATGTCATAGTAATGATGGTGCTGTTGAGATCTTCATAGTATCAAGTGAATACTTAAAATGAAAGTTAGTTATAATCAAATATGATCAATTATATTCTTATATAACCCACAATGAAAATGCTTCATATTTTATGATTTTCTATATTTACAGTATAAACAAAACACAAGTGGTTTGTTATGTTGAGTGTGTAAGGCCTATAATGCTTTCACTGATAAGGGAGAGACCGTTTCTTCCCTCTTCCCTCACAGCAGTACACAGGGAGGGGGGCTCCTGACTTAAGGAGAAAAAGACAGAGGTCCCAAAAAGGGGGACGGCAACCTTTTTGATATGAAGTGCTATTCAAAAAAATATATTTTATCAACGTGCTAACGATCGTGAATTATCAAGGGGGGGGGGGGCGAAGAGCTCGATGCCCGTGAACTGTCAACAGGAGGGCGGGGGGAGCCTCGCTGTGGGGAAGTAGTGTGTGGACCTGTCAGGGATGCTCTGATCGGATCGAGTGGGCGGGGCCTATGGGGATCTTCCATTTAAAGTTATGTTTAAAACTCAGGCTGGCGCTTCCACCAACAACAACCAACATAATTGTTACACTCAAATGAAGTACATTATTCAAGTTTACATTAACTTTGGATGGTAACACGGGAGAAATGAGCTTGCTTTCAAGCAGAACAGGGCAAACAAACTTTTTCATTTGCATTGCTTTTTATCGAAGGAACCGGAAGTGGTAAAAATGCTAACTTACTTCCGGGTTTTAGGACGTGTCACTGTGGTTCTCTATAGCTAATTTGAGCTAATAGGCTAACGTAAGCGTGGTGCTATCTCTCCAACATAACGCAGCTCACGTGTCCATTTTATGTTGTCCATTGAAATGCAGGTATGTGAGTTTTGTACACCAGTTTGTTTACGTTTAATGTTTCACATGTGTTATACTACCACTACGATCATTGTTGTGTTGTTGATTATTGGACACTTATTTTGTAAAGGAGATTTTCATACCGCGTGTAGGGTGACCAGATCCCAACAAACCAAATGTGGGACAAGGAGTATGGTTGTGTGGGACACCCTCTCAACAGCAACCCCCGGAAAAAAAAACGTAACAAATATAGAGCAGAAAGTGAAGACAAAATGCAGTTTTTTTAATAAAGAAAAGTAAACCAAGGCAGCAGGCATTATTACTTCCAGTGTTTAGAAATGCATCTTCTTAATTCAACTAGTGTATTACCTGTACAAGTAGGCACAACATAAATTAATAGATAAAATAAAACCAACACTGGCCAGGAGGGAACAGAAACATAATAATACATAAAATAAAATAGCTTTCAGTTTTGTCCATCACAGCAACAGAAGGTGGGCCTTCTGTCACCTAGAACCACTGGTGTCTTTGACTCTGTCAAACAACTCTCCGCAGAGGCAGGGGCAAGCACATCTGTTATTATGGACGCTGCTTTTGTACGACCACATGACATTTTCTTTACTATCTCAGAGTCTGGAAAAAAGGTCGGCGCTAGCTTGTTACCAGTCATTTGACCGGTATGAATGGGAGTGTTGCACTGTATGGTAAACACTGGTTATTTCTGCTGCGTGCTGTGTGAGTGAGTTACTCTCATTGGTTAACACTTGACCAGCACCCGCCGTGTGTTACAGATTGATGATAGCATTCCCTGCTTTCTCAACAGCCATTGGATGAATCTGATTTTAAAGAAAAGCGTTTTGGCCAATCAAAATGAAATATGCGGGACATCGTCTCAATTTGCGGGACGCACCAAAAGTCGGGAAAATGCTGTGCAGTCCCGCGCAAAGCGGGACATCTGGTCACCCTAACCGCGTGAGGATCTCTTGAGAAACGCAGCTCACGGTTCCAACTAAAAAAACATTTTTAATTTTTCTTCCCTGAAGCTAAATAATTTATTTTATAGTTTAAAAGTATCATTTGAATAATAATATATAATATGAAATATATCTCAGGCACAATGAAAAGTAATCAAAACATATATATCAACAAATTAAAACATTTAAAATGTGCAGGCAGAGGAGCTCCGCCTGCCTGACGCTAGGGGGTGCTGCAGCGCCCTCAGCACCCCCCTTCCAGCGCCCCTGGTCTAAAGTGTTATTAATGTGATAATAAAGTGTTACTGAAGAGTGTAAAGTGTTAATTAAGAGTAAAGGGAACAGACCTGCTCTGTGTATCCGAAGCTGAGGCTGTAAAACAGCGTCCAGTAGTTTCTGGAGCCTCTTGTTCTCCTCTTTGGAAAGAAACAGCTCCTCCTCGAGCTCTGCTATTGTTTGTTCAAACAGAGCAAATATCTCTTCAGAATCAGCAGCAGTGACTCGCTGCTGCTTCAACGACAGCAGCATTTGGACTTTACTCATGTTTCCTAGATCACCTTTCCCTGCAGACTCCGTTAAACACACCGTTTCTCTCTCCGTCAAACTCTCAATCTGACTAGTGTTGCTCACGTGTTTCCAGCTAGCATGCTAAGCTAGCTCCTATAGTCCGAGGTAAACACTCCAGAAAAAAGAGCACAGAGTCCGTTCGGAGGTTTATCCAGACACACAGATGATGGATCAGTAGAGCTGGAGCTCACACACACTTTCTCAGGAACACAGAGAGAACCGGAGCGACGAGACGCAGCATGCAGGGCTCGAGTTAAGTGTGAGCCAATGGGAGCTGAGCTCCCACAAGGAGGGATGGGCTGCAGTCGGATAGTTTAAAAAATCAGCTCCTAAGTTCTAACCCTATCGTCTATTCCTTGACCTCTGAGTGAAACGTCACGGGGTTAAGGGATAGTGGATAGGAGAATTTAAAAGGACTTAGGAGAAGAGACTGCGGTACTTTAGAGAATCCGAATGCACTTTCACTATCCGACGTGTTTATGATGCGCCAGCGGACGTCATTGTGTGCGTCTGCTGCTGTGGGGAAACTATGGAAACCACAATTTTCTATACAGCGGACGACAACATGGATGTTTAATAAGAACGAGGGACCACTGTAAACTCATCTAGAGACTCTGCACCGTGCTCTGATGCTGCTGCTTTGCTTTATGAACGTGGACAACAGAGAAACAGATTCTTCAGGACCAAAGTTGGAATTGAAATAAAAAAGGAAAGTGAAACTTATGCTCGTCACCCTCTCCCTCCGGTCCACATTAATACAAATGATCCCAATACGTATGATTGTATGAACTAAAGATCTTAAAATCAATACAAATGTATTTATTATAAACGTTGGTCCTTAACATCTATCACTGTGTATATCACCATTCAAACATCTTTTAGAAGTTGAACAAACCCCACACAGCTCAGTAAAGACTGAAATGTTGACTTTATTTGATCATTTCAGTAAAAACTAACGTTCATATTTCTCTCTTTGATTATAATACTGATGAACGTTCAAAACAAAGCACTTTGGCAACTTACCACCTATGTTTTAAAAAGCTTAATAAGCACCGTAACTTTCATGATATAATTTCTCGGTCATAATCGGTTGTTTCCGTGAACGGCCGACTGTTGAGTGACAGCAAATGCTGCGGCTGCAAGGCATTGTGGGGCAGCATTTTCGCTTCTCCTGTCGGTTAGGGAGGTCCAGTGGTTCCTAAGCTAAAGGAGGTTATAAAGGAAGTTTGAAACCTCCTTTCCTTTCACTCTCATCATTCTAGAGAATTCGAACGGCACTTATCATGGCTGCCACTGAGGGACTTCCGGGTCATTTCACTCCTTTAGGAAGGTTCCTAAGCTAAATGGACTATTCGACTTCAGCCCTGGTGTCACTGCATCCAGTCAATATTTGTCCCTTTCCCCCCCTCCCGGTCCTAGCTAAGTACATAAATAGATACATATATAGATACAAATAAAGTAATGTAACAGATAATATTAAAAGAAAATGAAAATTAATAGATAAGGAAATAAAGAATAATAACAATAATACATGTAGGCCTACCCATATACTGTGGTGACACCATATTGTGGACCATAATTCACCTGTTGTATTGTGTTGCCACACGGACCCTTTAGTGGGAACACTGAGCTGTGGCTATTCTTTCCTGCTAGCTCGTCAGACAGAGCAGTTCAGTGCACGTCTGTCCGTCCTGGGAGAGGGGATCCCTCCTCTGTTGCTCTCCCTGAGGTTTCTCCCATTTTTCCCTTTAAACTGGGTTTTCTTCGGAAGTTTTTCCTTGTACGATGTGAGGGTCTAAGGACAGAGGGTCTGAGGACAGAGGGTCTAAGGACAGAGGGTCTGAGGACAGAGGGTCTAAGGACAGAGGGTGTCGTATTGTCATACTGATATTCTGTACACACTGTGAAGACCACTGAGACAAATGTAACATTTGTGATATTGGGCTATATAAATAAACATTGATTGATTGATTGATTGATTGACAATACTCACAAATGTACAGGGGCCCCCCTAACAATGAAAAGTTTTTGTTTTTTTTAAATGTATATTTTCTGGTACCGCAGAAAAAAAATACCGCAGGACTTTGTTGCTGTAATGCAGCGTTTCTCAAAGTGTGGGGCACGCCCCACTGGTGGGGCGCAGAGATGTGATCGGTGGGTCGCGAATGGACGCGATGAACGGGAGATTATTTGTTTTTATTTGTTTTATGTTTTAAACAACACATCCTCACTCCCAGGTCAGCCTATGTTGACGTTATGTCAAGTCCCCTGCCGGCTTTTTCCAACGCAAGGGGGGGGGCCTTAGCGTCCATTTTCAATGCAAGGGGGGGGGCCCTTAGCGTCCATTTTCAACGCAAGGGGGGGGCACTTAGCGTCCATGTTCAGCTTTCCGGGATGTCCATGTGCTTCTATGGACGCTCATGGAAGCACGGCATTCGTTTGTGTCGACTGCCCTTAAAGGCAATGAGAGCGTCCATTCTCATTGGATAGCGGAGAATTGTACACCCGGAAGCAGTGGCGGCCGGCCCATAGGGGCGCTAGGGGCGCCGCCCCACCTCTTGCCAGATACAAAATAAAAAAAAATAAAAAAATATTAAATAAACAAAAATAACTTTAAAAAAAATATATTTAAAAAAAATATATATTTTATATTTAAATTTTATGAACAAGGTAAATATCATACAATTAGTATCACAAAAATGTATAATCTACAATACAATCTCGTTTAAGATTGTGTTACGATGTCTAAAGTTACTGATAAGTCACCTGTTTCCTGCCTGGCCTTGCCCATGGCATTAGTTTATCATTACGGGGCAGAGCCCCCGAGCGAAACAGCAGCAACCAGCAGGTTGCAAAAGTCTCAATAGTAAACTGTGCCGCCGAAACATAATTTCAGCCAATCAGCGCCGTCAAATATGTTGGTCACGTGGGCGCTCACGTTAGCGCCCATGTTGCTTACGTGCGTTGACGTGAGGAGTTGTTTTTTAGACTCGTGAGTGACCAAGGTGACGCAGTATTTGGATGAGAATGGTGTGCAGGTGGAGTCGCCAAAGAGCTACTCTCCAATCCTTTTGAAAGGAGAAGTTTGGGAGATAAATTGATACTTAAAGACCTTGGACCGGACCAACCCAATGATTCTCTCTTCTAAACCATCAACGTGCATGTTAGACCCAATTCCAACTAAGCTGTTGAAGGAAGTTTTTCCATTAATTAGCACTTCTTTATTAAATATTATGAATATGTCTTTATTATCAGGCTATGTCCCACAATCATTCAAAGTAGCAGTGATAAAACCGCTTCTTAAAAAGCACAACCTCGATCCAGAGGTTTTAGCCAACTATAGACCTATTTCTAATCTTCCGTTCCTCTCAAAAATTCTTGAGAAAGCGGTCGCAAAACAGTTGTGTGATTACTTAAAAAACAATGATTTATTTGAAGATTTTCAGTCTGGCTTTAGAACACATCATAGCACAGAGACAGCTCTGGTTAAAGTCACAAATGACATTCTAATAGCCTCAGACAAGGGACTTGTCTCTATTCTTGTTTTGCTCGATCTCAGTGCTGCATTTGATACTATCGACCATGACATCCTATTGCAAAGACTAGAGCACTTAGTTGGCATACAGGGAACTGCTTTAGGCTGGTTTAGGTCCTATCTATCTGAACGCTCTCAGTTTGTACGTGTTAACGATGAATCTTCCACGCAAACCAAAGTTAGCCATGGAGTGCCACAGGGCTCAGTGCTCGGACCTATTTTGTTCACATTATATATGCTTCCGTTAGGCAATATTATAAGGAATCATTCTGTAAACTTTCATTGTTATGCGGATGATACTCAACTATATTTATCAATCAAGCCTGATGAAATTAATCATCTAAATAAAATTCAAGACTGCCTTAAGGACTTAAAAACGTGGATGACCTTAAACTTTTTGATGTTAACCCTCTGGAGTCTAAGGGTATTTTCTCAAATTTTTGATGTTTTCTTAAATCCCCTTTTAAATGTGTTTCTTCTCACATGGCACCCCATGTGTTAAATATCAAAATGTTCAGGACAATCTCTGGTATTGCTATATATGCAAATTACTCACCTTAGAGCACTGTTTGATGAGATAAGTAGCTCAAAAGCTTAAAATGTTACATCCGATTTTCAGAAAATCTTCAAAACTCTTATGAAAACACAAATTTACTCATGTGATCGAAATGTTTTGGTGTTTTAGATTTGGTTACCAAAGTCTTAGGATCACAAAAGCAGTGAAATATTTGAATTACACTGTATATAAATGTGTAATTCATGTCTAAAATGAAAAAAAATGTATTCGAATTTTGAGTAAAACAAGTGTTTATCACTCTACTTTCACCACAGCAGGGACTGAGATACATCAGGACTGAATAATGACTTCATATTACATACCAAGGTTCATGTGATGTGTACAAATACAAATTGAGCATTCAACCTTTTTTTTTCAACCAACAATTTATTATAAATATGTTTTTTTCAACCAACTATTTATATAAATATAAGAAACTGGAAAATCTAACTATTTACAATATTGAACATCAGAACTTTCAACCAACTATTCATTATAAATGTCAAGACAGTGTCAAGGTCTTTGTCTGTCTTCCAAGACAGTGGGTCTGGCTGCTGTGTAGGTGGGGGTGATGGTGCATGGGCTGCTGTGTAGGTGGGGTGTACAAGTGCTATACGAGACCTCCACGAGACCTCCTTGCTGGCTGGGTTGAAGGTGATGGCTGTGGTGGAGCCTTTGTGCTGAGGTGTATCTTGACCTGGTGGCAGCCGCAGATGGAGGTGGAGGCTGCTGGTCCTTGGTGGTGATGGCTCTAGTGAAGGCCCTTGAGCCACAGTAGATCTTGACCTGGGGGCCGGCACAGATGGATGTTGTGGCTGCTGGATAAACGCCACCTGTGGGCCACTAGGCCCAGACAGCTGTGAAACATCTCTGTAAAACAAATAAAAATGTAGGACAACAATTACAACTAATTTCATTGAAATAAAGTTCAAGTAAAATGTTGCTCAAGCACAAATAAAAATGCACACATAAAAAGAAAGTTTGGGAGGTTGGAAAAGAAGTCTCTCTCGATCTCACACACACACACACACACACACACACACACACACACACACACACACACACACACACACACACACACACACACACACACACACACACACACACACACACACACACACACACACACACACACACACACACACACACACACACACACACACACACACACACACACACACACACACACACACACACACACACACACACACACACACACACACACACACACACACACACACACACACACACACACACACACACACACACACACACACACACAGGTATTTCCAGTTACTTTACATTCAGTATAAAATCACAGACACACATATACATAGGCTACATCTGATTACAAAGTGTCATCTGTACAGGACGGTAAAATAATAACAGGCACACATAAATAAATCGATGACAAAGTCTCATCTGTACAGAACAGTATGATACAATAATCGATGGCAAAATCATGTCACTGTAAATGTCTCCGTTGTGGGACGAATAAATGATTAATTGAATCATCTACACATGTAATCTCACTTTTACACACCAAAATAACGTTAACACAGAGTAAACGTTTGCTAATGGAGTCTATTTTGTCCCAAGAAAAAGTTCATGACTATCGATAACAAATATATATCAATAAACCTATTGTTCATTTTCGCGGTATTCCCCACACATTGCCAGTACACTATTACTGTAATATTTACACTTACCCATGTCCAAATGGATCCTTGTTGTTGTCTTTGTGTTCTTCTTCTTCAGAAGAGTCGAAGACTTCAGGTTCTGAACATCTGAGGCTCTACTGCTGCTAGCGAAAAAAATCTCGAGTGAAGTCGGCAACTTTTTTTAGCCATTTTCTCTGTCTGTCTCTCTCTCTCTCTCCACACTGACGTAAACTGATGGGAGAAACGTGGTTTATGTTTTTTTTACTCGGTGGGTAGGTCCTTAGTGATTTCTCGATGTCCATTGGTCATTTCAGACCATGATGTCTGCCGGCTGAGATTTCCTTGACGGACACACGAATCCACCAATCCCACACAGTGTAAAGTCAAGCTGCTTTGAGCGGCCATATTGGCTGTTGTGCCCTGGTTACAGTCTCACAGGAGATACTGCTGGAAAGCTACCCTTCCAGCGATTCCGCGGATATCTGAATCATGTTTCTACTCCTTATAATCGAAAATATATGATTAATTACGTAAAATTATGCGCACTTGGACGCGCCGGCGCGTCCACCCACTCCAGAGGGTTAAACACGACGAAAACTGAAGTTATTGTACTTGGCCCGAAGAATCTACGAAACAAATGATCTAAAGACATACTAACTATGGATGGCATTAATTTGGCCTCCAGTGCGACTGTAAGGAATCTTGGTGTTATATTTGATCAGGATTTATCCTTTAACGCCCACATAAAATCAATTTCAAGGACCGCCTACTTCCATCTACGTAACATTGCAAAAATCAGGCATATCTTGCCTCAAAACGATGCAGAGAAACTAGTCCATGCATGTGTTACTTGTAGGCTGGGTTATTGTAACTCTTTATTATCAGGGAGTACTAAGAAGTCAGTCAAGTCGCTTCAGCTGATTCAAAATGCTGCGGCTCGTGTACTAACCAGAGTTAGGAAAAGGGACCACATTTCTCCTGTTCTGGCTGCCTTACACTGGCTCCCTATAGAACACAGGATAGAATTTAAAATTCTTCTTCTCGCCTACAAAGCCCTTAATGGGCAGGCGCCATCTTACCTTAAAGAACTCATTATACCCTACTGTCCTACGTTCCAAGAATGCAGGGTTGTTGGTTGTTCCTAGAGTCTCTAAAAGTGCAATGGGAGCCAGAGCCTTTTCTTATCAAGCTCCACATTTGTGGAATCAGCTTCCAGTTTGTGTTCGGGCGGCAGACACCCTATCCGTTTTTAAGAGTGCGCTTAAGACCTTCCTTTTTGATAAAGCTTATAGTTAGGGCTGATTAGATTCAGCCCCTAGTTTTGCTGATATAGGCTTAGTTTGTCGGGGGACATCTTACTTCTTCCTTCTCTCTGTCTATACCTGTGTACTCTCATGTTCCGATTAACCCAGCTTCCCCAAATGTCTTTCTTTTTGGTGTCTATATACGCTGGGATCCGGAGTCATGGATGATCCTGCGGTCCTGTGTCCTGGATCGCGAGCCCTGTATCTTGAGTAGTGGCTGTGGTCCTGGATCATAGGTCCTGGATGGATATCCTCGTGGATTCATCTTCCTATTATACACACATGCATTTGCAAACATTTGGACTACCTATGTTACAAATGTATTATCTTTTCAATTTACACACGGCATCTATTGCACGTCTGTCCGTCCTGGGAGAGGGATCCCTCCTCTGCTGCTCTCCCTGAGGTTTCTCCCATGTTCCCTTTAAACTGTGTGTTTTCTCCGGAAGTGTTTCCTACACGATGTGAGGGTCTAAGGACAGAGGGTCTAAGGACAGAGGGTGTCGTATTGTCATACTGATATTCTGTAAAAACTGTGAAGTCCACTGAGACAAATGTAACATTTGTGATATTGGGCTATATAAATAAACATTGATTGATTGATTGATTAATTATTGATGATTGATGAAAGGTTACTTAAACATTTTCTTAATGTTCTAAAAATGTGGGGCCCCTGTCAGTCACGGGACCTTAGAATCGTCCTAACTTTTCACCCTCTTATGGCGCCCCTGCTTATACCCTAAGACCTTCCCTGAACTTCCTCCAACCTCCGAAGTCAGCTCACAATAACATGAATACATCTATTGATAAGTCAGACCGACCATTGTCTCTCTAACTGTTTGTGACTCAATCGTCTCATGCTCTTTTAAGAGTCTTGCAGGATATGAATTATCCCAGTTACAAACAATATATACATCTGCACATGAGCGCACATACATGTCCTCCTTTTATTCATTTAAGTTTCCAGATCATACAAAAAACTCTTACAGATAACCTACTGAGTTCCGCCCTTGAAAGCCCAAAATGACTTTCTGAAAAATACTTATCAACGGGTAATGATTTTACTCAAGGCAGAAATCACAGGTTGTTCTGTACCTTACCTACTCACAAATAGCCACAAAACCACCTTTTGATTATAACACAAATGTGGAAGAAAATACCATTTGCGCTAATCTACTTCTACTTAAAATGGGACTTCATTTTAGGAATATATATAAAAAACCTCTCTAATTAAGAGGAAAGAATAGACTCGTCCATTCACGTTTAACACACATCCTATACATCAGGTGACATTAAAATGAATATACCAGAAATACGCTGTATTAAACTTTCTGCTATAACACGTACTTTACTGTCCACCGCTGTTCATTGTTCAAGATTGAAATGTAAATTTCCAAGACGGTTTTCTGCCCCTCTATTCACATGTTCCTTTCATACGTGATGGTTTCTTCATTCTCTAAATGTTGTGGAGCAGAAGTATAAAGCTGCACGATTAGTCTCAAGTACCTCAAGATTGTCCTTAAGGACCGTGCCTTGTAAATGAGCTACTGTCTACCGCTGTTCATTGTTCATTGACCTATTGTGAGTCGCCTGGGATAAAAGCCTCACATGGAAATGTGCATTTAGCAAGAAGTGGCCATTATTCAGATGGTGTTTCTGCCCTCTGTTCATTCTCCCATTATCCTCCACAATCTGCTAGAAGTATCTTCATGTTGTCGCTGTTCAACATGGTCATTTCAAAATGTGTTCACAATATGCTGTACATGAAAGACACGACTGTTCATTTGTTTGGAAGGTTTTTTTATTAACAACAAGGTGTACACATGTTTACAGTCAAAGCAAATAAAACACCTTGGCTAGCAACAAAAGAATAAAAGAATATTCAAACTGTGAAATAAAAAGGAAAGTGAAACTTCTGCTCGTCGCCCTCTCCCTCCGGTCCACATGAATACAAATGATCCCAATACGTATGATTGATGAAAAGATCTTAAAATCAATACAGGTGCATTTATTATAAACGTTAGTCCTTAACATCTATCACTGTGTATATCACCATTCAAACATCTTTTAAAAGTTGAACAAACCCCACACAGCTCAGTGAAGACTGAGATGCTGACTTTATTTGATCATTTCAGTAAAAACTAACATTCATATTTCTCTCTTTGATTATAATACTGATGAACGTTCAAAACAAAGCACTTTGGCAACTTACCACATACGTTTCATCTGTTGTGCTCCCTATCTCTGTTTCTTATCCTGTATCTAATAGAACTGCTCAGGTCTTGATAGATTGAGTGGGGAAGTTCATGAGATCTTTCTAGAGGGTCATCAAGAATAACTTTTATCCAATGACCTTTTCCCTCTCTGTCTGTGTCTGTGTATTCTCTTGTTCCGATTAACCCAGACAAATCTTTGTTCTTGTTTTGCATCTATATCTACACCGGGATCCGGAGTCGAGGCTGATCCTCTTGCTGTAGTCCTGTGTCTTGGATCCTCTATCCCAGTGTGCGAAAAAGTACACGTCCCACCGTCCGGGACGTGTTATTTACAATATCGGACAAGTAGATCTTTCAATTGACTTGTCCGGCGGACAAGTGACGTTTATTGACAAATTATTGATACATTCAGTTTACAAAAGGCAGAACTCATTCGCAAATTGTCCGTGTCCGCCATTGTTTGTTTAGAAATGTTAGTTTCGGTTCTGCTTGTCGATTCCTAAGGAAATGCATCTCGCCGCTTTCTGTACAGTTAGACGGGGGCGGGGCGGGAAGTGTAGCACAGTGGCAGGGTTGGGAAGCAAAACTCGGTTCCGAGTAGGAACAAATAACAATTGTCCGGTACCGGGATTAATAAGAGTTGTGAGGACAGGAGGCGAGGCCGAGCCCCGCGGACTGCAGCTCTGCAGTCCGCTGATCGCTGCACGGTGCAGCTCAGCGTCTTTCTCTCTCCCTTTCTACACACAGCGGATCCGCTGCCCGTTTAACAGCCTCATCTTTGTCAAACTTTCTTATGTTCTTTCTCTAACACGTAATGAAGGTTATTAAGCGTTTTAGCTCCTGTGTTGTTAATATTGACCGCCATTTCCTTTATGAAGTGAAGCAACCTCCCTGTCTGTGTCCTCGCGCTGTCCTCACATCCCCGGTCCCCCAGACTCGGAGGAGCACAGGGATGTCAGTATTGTTTATGAAGCAGGGTATAGAAAGTACATTATTGAAATTCTATTTATACTATGCATTTGCTTTTACAAACAGTGAGCAGCTGGGCAGCTGCAGCATGTGTATTGCAGGACATGTGTATGCGTGCAAGCGTCTTTGAGTTGTAGAAAAGCGCTAGGCCTATAAATCTAATGTATTATTATTATTATTATTATTATTATTATTATTAGGTTATGTCCTATGTGTTGGACATGTGTGGTTGGACTCTGTCTCACAGGCAGGTTGCAGTGTAACATCAGAGGAGACTGGGCCAATTGTACATTCTCAAACTGCATTACTTAGAACTAATTAAACAATGCAGGGATTATTTCTATATAATTTTATTCAATAACCGTAAGAAATTCAACAGTATGAAGTGATTTGTAAATAGGAATACAGATTTGACTTAATGTTTTCATAAATATATTTTTCTCCCAGTTTGTCATGGGACTTATTTTTACCCTCTCAATGAACCGGAATCGAGAACCGAAAATAACCGGAATCGAAAAGCAGAACCGGAATCGTTAAAATCCAAACGATATCCAACCCTATGTGTGATGCAGTAAAATCTTACCGCTCACTTACGTTAGCGGTGTCGTAAAAACCGTGGGAATGTGTAAAATACGATGGCGAAGAAGAAGATTCCAGTGGCCCCAATTTTTGTCCATTCTGGACAAGTGAAAAATGTATTCGGACAAGTAAATTGCCAAACTCACTTGTCCATGGACAAGTACTCTCTAAAAACTTTTTCTGACACTGTATCCTGAGTTCTGGATTAAGTCGTGGACTTCGGGTCGTGGCTGAACCTGTCTCTGCGGTCCTGCCTTGGGTCTCGCCATGCTGCTTCCGTGATGGCTTCCTCAGGATTGTAGCTGACATCCTCGTGGATTCATCTTCTCATTACAGACACATGCATTTCCTAACATTCGGTCTATATACTGTAAAATGTATTATCTCTTCGATTTACACACGGCATCTATTGCACTTCTGTCCGTCCTGGGAATGTTCCCTTTAAACTGTGGGTTTTTCTCTGGAAGTTTTTCTTTGTACGATGTGAGGGTCTGAGGACAGAGGGTGTCGTTTTTCTCATACTGATATTCTGAACAATCTGTGTTGTTGTCTCTACTGTAGGCTATTTTTATTATATGTACAGCACTTTGGCTCAACCAAAAATCGTTTATAAATGTGCTATATAAATAAAACTTGATTTGATTTGATTTGATTGCAGCTGGATATTTCCTCTCCTGTGTGGACTCTCATGTGTTTCTTTAAACTTCCACTCTGTGAACAAGCTTTCTCACAAACTGGGCATTTGAATGGTTTCTCTCCTGTGTGGACTCTCATGTGTGCCGTTAAAGTTCTCCTGTGTGAAAAAGCTTTCTTACAGACTGAGCAGATGTGTGCTTTCTCTCCTGTGTGGACTCTCATGTGTTCCTTTAAACTTCCACTCTGTGTACAAGCTTTCTCACAAACTGAGCATTTGAATGGTTTCTCTCCTGTGTGGACTCTCATGTGTGCCTTTAAACTTCTACTGTGTGAAAAAGCTTTCTTACAGACTGAGCAGCAAAAGGGTTTCTCTCCTGTGTGGACTCTCATGTGTTCCTTTAAACTTCCACTCTGTGAACAAGCTTTCTCACACACTGAGCAGCGAAAGGGTTTCTCTCCTGTGTGGATTCTCATGTGTCTATTTAGAACTTGTTTATATCTAAAAGCTTTCTTACAAACTGAGCAGCTGAATGGTTTCTTTTCAGCACTACGTCGGGGATCACTGACAGATTCTTGTCTATTTTTCAGTGAGTTTGAGCCTGAGGCAGGTTCTCTGGTCTCCTTCCAATCAGCACTGTCTTCAGTGTCAGGTTCAGAAGAGTCATCAGTGTCTTCAGAAGAGTCTCCAGTGTGGTCCTCAGTCTTTGGTTGTAAACTGCTCTCTGGATCCGAGTTCCTGGCTGGTTCTGGTCCTCGACAGTCCTCTCCATCAGCTTCTGTTTCCATGTGATCAGTTTGTCTTTGATGAGGCTGCGAGGACTGAGGTTTCTCTTTATCATCTTCACTCTTCACAGGGTCAGGAGTGAAAGTGGACTTGGTGATATCAGCCTCCTCCAGCTCCTGAAGCTGATCTCCCTCCTGACTGATCCTGAGTTCCTCCTGTTCCTGCTTAATGTGTAGGGGGGGCTCTGGGTCCTCCTGGTCCAGACTGGAGCTCCACTCCTGCTGGTCAGAGAGAGGCTCTTCTTTAACCACCACCAGCTGCTGGACATCTGCAGGAAACAGGAAACACACTGTTATATCAGTCTTGGACCTAGTCAATATAATTAGGTATGTTATTGAATTACAGTTTCCAGAGAAGAGAGGCCCATTGTCTCTTCCGCAATTATTAGGGGTGAGCGGAAGTGCAAAGAGGCCCTCCTCAGGATAATACAGTTAAGTCTTGTTGGTTAGGTGGTTCATATCCTGACAGGGTATGAATTACACCTATAGAGGTCACGAGATAATGACCTTTCGACATCTGGAACATATGTGGGTGTGTTGGCTAATGTAAGGGAAATTGTGTGTGCGTTCATTACAGCTGCTATATATGATGTGAAAGACTTGTACTCGTTGGAGCATTACCACTATTGACTGCTTGTGTGCAAGGTAATGTTTCCTCATTATTATTGATTGTTGTACAACGAAATAATAATTAATCAACTATATCTGTGTTTTATTGATTCCTCTCCGTTTTATTCTTTCCTGTTGTGAGTGCTGAATTGCCACAACAACACAGTCAGAAAAAAAATTGTCTAATTATGTTGGCTCAATTCACCTCATGTAGCCCAGCCCCTTTCCGCTTACAGTTAAAAATGAAAAATGTTTTTTTCTTCTGGTTTAGCATTAGCCGCAATGTAAACAATGAATTGTATTTGGGATTGTTCACAGATACCCTACGCCAGGGCTATTCAATTAGTTTGGAATGGGGGCCGGTTGATGAAAATGATCCAAAGCAAGGGGCCGGGAAAAAGATGGCTTAAAATATGAGCAATCATATTAAGATCTTCAGATATAGTACAACAGCATAGTGGAGTGCATATATTGTGTTTAATTCAATCAAACAACATAGCCCCAAGGCCTTTTTTGATCTAAATGCTAAGTTGTGTAACGCAAGACACATTGAGAGCATCATTGCGAAAGGGAATGCAGCAAAATAATCGTTTTTTTTCCGATTACGTTGTTTTCATAATCGTTGCAAGCCAAAATCGTAATAGAGATTAAAATACGATTAATTGCACAGCCCTAATTCAAACCTTATTTAAGTAAAAGTATGCAAGTATTATCAGAACATTTTATGGCACCCTCTTATGTCATAGTAATGATGGTAATGTTGAGATCTTCATAGTATCAAGTGAATACTTAAAACGAAAGTTAGTTATAATCAAATATGATCAATCATATTCTTGTATAAACCCATAATGAAAATGCTTCTTGATGGTTTTTGAATATGTATGTATGTTTATGATTTTATCTGTTGCTGTGTTGATAACTTCGCATTTTAAAAAGAGGGTGTTGAGATCTTCATAGTATCAAGTGAATACTTAAAACGAAAGTTAGTTATAATCAATTATATTCTTATATAACCCACAATGAAAATGCTTCATATTTTATGATTTTCTATATTTACAGTATAAACAAAACACAAGTGGTTTGTTAAGTTGAGTGTGTAAGGCCTATAATGGTTTCACTGATAAGGGAGAGACAGTTTCTTCCCTCTTCCCTCACAGCAGTACACAGGGAGGGGGGCTCCTGACTTAAGGAGAAAAAGACAGAGGTCCCAAAAAGGTGGTTATGTCATAGCCATAGAACAGGGATCGATAACCTTTTTGATATGAAGTGCCATTCAAAAAAATATATTTGATTAATGTGCTGACGATCGTGAATTATCAAGGGGGGGGGGGGGAAGAGCTCGACGCTCGTGAACTGTCAACAGGAGGGTGGGGGAGCCTCGCTGCGGGGAAGTAGTGTGTGGACCTGTCAGGGATCCTCTGATTGGATCGAGTGGGCGGGGCCTATGGGGATCTTCCATTTAAAGTTATGTTTAAAACTCAGTTAATGGGGCTCATTCATCACTGGCGCTTCCACCAACAACAACCAACATAATTGTTACATTCAAATGAAGTACATTATTCAAGTTTACATTAACTTTGGATGGTAACACGGGACAAATGAGCGATGAGAGATGAGCAGATCGCCACTGGGCTTTCAACTAAAGACACAGCCACGCAAAAACTGCGGCATTTGTACAGCTCCTTCTGGGTACTGCAATTTGTGAAGTGCTTTCCTCTGTGGTGAAACGATCAGCACGGCACCACGGAGGAAAGCGGCAGAAAGTCGCCTGGAGTTAAAGAGAGCGGGGCTGCGTTGCGTGCATGGCTTCCTTCTGCAGGTAACATGTATGTGTTTGTGGATGTTAGTACCCGCCATCTGTGTCGGATAGGATTGTGTTTGTGAGTATTAGTAACTGCTACCTGTGAGGATCTTCCTCCAAATACCTGCGGGAGGTAGGTATGTGTTTGTGAATGTTATTCCTGCCATCTGTGTCGGAAAAAAGGTATGGAATTGATGTCAATTGATTTGGTGAATGAAAAGTTGAATGTGCTTTTTATTATCACCGGTCTTTTATGAGGAAATGCCTCTAAATTCTATCGGGAGATTTAAAAATCACAACTCAATTGGGCAGTTGAAATTACAATTTTGGTAATAAATGTAAAACTGTGAATAAAAGCTTCATATTTGAACATGCATCCTGCATCTAGATCCCTCTGCAGGTGGTACTTTAACTATATTTTGATGCCAATACTTTTCTACTTTTACTTCTAACATTTTGAATGCAGGACTTTTTATTGTAACCGAGTATTCCTACACTCTGGTGCTTTTGTACAAGATCTGAACTTCTCCCACCTCTGACAGTAAATCCTGAGTGGCTACCAAAATAAAAAGGTAACCAAAAAAGGTTATTTTCATTTTACAAATCCTGCTCTCAGGTTTGCTTTCTCCAATATCATTGAAATGCAGCCAGATGCGGCTTCTTTTTTTGGTTTTCGCTAATTTCTTGACTTGTTCCAATCCGTCTCCCCGTCGCTCTGTGCAGCCGGCCTGTACCACTACACCTTCTGTGCCCCCCACCCTTCTTTCACATAATGGTATGATCCTAGTGTGTCTTCGCATATGATTGGCCGCTTGGTGGACCAGCTAAATAAAGTCCCGCCCCTGCCTGCAAGGATTCTCAGCAAGAGTAGGAGTCTGTTGAACTGGCTTCGTCGTACAGGGCACTGGAGGCAGTAACGCGTAACTCAGCAGAATCTGAGAAGAGCAGCACCAGCTGCAAAGAGAGAGAGATTCCGGAGCTAAGAGGAGGCGTCGTTTACGTCTCTCTTACGTCGAGGCGTGCAGGAAACTAAACCCACAAGCCCTGAACATGGGTCGACTGAAGAGTCTCGTCATGCCTGCCTACAAGCAGTAGTGCTGAGCAAAGTGACTAGAAGGCAACCACACACTTATAATATTGTATATAATATTATAAGGCATAATGCCCCTTTCACAGATTCTGCGTCATCATGCCCTGCATCTTCCATTTCAATCTTTTTTGCAGATATAGCGTTTTTAGCTAGCGGCTAGCTAGTAATTATGCTAATGTTCACATACATCGTTATGTACTTATATTACGCTGTAACGATGATATCCAACAAACAAAGCTTCATTTAGCATGAAAGAATTATTGCACTGTGTGTGTGTATATATATATATATATATATATATATATATATATATATATATACACACACACAGTGCAATAAGCTTCTTAGTGCAATAAGAAGCTACAGGGACGTTAATCTAACGTCAGTAATATTAACTTTATTTAATACAACATTTACGGTAGAAGATTTAAATCATACAGCCCATGTAGTATAATAATGAATTACAGCAAAAATGTGCAATATATCCATTATTACACAGGGTTCTTACACCTTTTCCAAAGTCAAATTCAAGCACTTTTCAAGCATTTTCAAGGTGCATTTTCCAGCTTTTCAAGCAGCTCACAGCTGTTGTAAATTACATATTTATATACACATACTCAAATGATTATTTCCCTACCTCACATTAAATCAGATGTTCTTTATGATATAAACAACCAAATGTGTGTTTCGTGATAGCATTCTACACGAGGATGACAAATTAAAGAAAAGAAAACTAAGTTCAATATTTCAAAATTAGTGATATGTACGTAGACTGGGCCTCCCATATAACCTGGCTGAGCCGATATACAACAATCAGCCTTTTCAATACATTATTGATTAAGTGTTGAGGTACTTTTAGGTTGGTAGTGAACGCAAGTCAGAGGTACATGGTGTACTTCTACTCCACTGCAGTTCAGAGGTACATGGTGTACTTCTACTCCACTACAGTTCAGAGGTACATGGTGTACTTATACTTCTCTACAGTTCAGAGGTACATGGTGTACTTCTACTCCTCTACAGTTCAGAGGTACATGGTGTACTTTTACTCCACTACAGTTCAGAGGTACATGGTGTACTTCTACTGCACAACAGTTCAGAGGTACATGGTGTACTTCTACTCCACTACAGTTCAGAGGTACATGGTGTACTTCTACTCCTCTACAGTTCAGAGGTACATGGTGTACTTCTACTCCTCTACAGTTCAGAGGTACATGGTGTACTTCTACTGCACAACAGTTCAGAGGTACATGGTGTACTTCTACTTCTCTACAGTTCAGAGGTACATGGTGTACTTTCCTCCACTACATGTATTTAATCCCTTTAGTTACTTCACAGATGAATGATGTGAAATCTAATCAAGTGTTGAATCAGACTTTAGTTCCACCTGGAGTAAATCCACCAGCTACCCTGCAGTATACAAAGTACTTCAGACTAGCTGCTCCTTCACCAGCTACCCTGCAGTATACAAAGTACTTCAGACTAGCTGCACCTTCACCAGCTACCCTGCAGTCTACAAAGTACTTCAGACTAGCTGCACCTCCACCAGCTACCCTGCAGTCTACAAAGTACTTCAGACTAGCTGCACCTCCACCAGCTACCCTGCAGTCTACAAAGTACTTCAGACTAGCTGCACCTCCACCAGCTACCCTGCAGTCTACAAAGTACTTCAGACTAGCTGCACCTCCACCAGCTACCCTGCAGTCTACAAAGTACTTCAGACTAGCTGCACCTTCACCAGCTACCCTGCAGTCTACAAAGTACTTCAGACTAGCTGCACCTCCACCAGCTACCCTGCAGTCTACAAAGTACTTCAGACTAGCTGCACCTCCACCAGCTACCCTGCAGTCTACAAAGTACTTCAGACTAGCTGCACCTCCACCAGCTACCCTGCAGTCTACAAAGTACTTCAGACTAGCTGCACCTTCACCAGCTTTGAGAACATTTTCATGATCAATCATTATAAAACACATCATATATATTATTCTGAAATGGACCAATCTGCACAACGACTACTTTTACTGTCTTTCACTATATTTAGATGAGAATACTTTCTACTTTCACTTGAGGAACATTTTGAATGCAGGACTTTTACTGTAACAGAGTATTCCTACACTCTGGTACTTCTACTTTTACTAAGTACAAGATCTGAGTACTTCTACTTTTACTCAAGTACAAGATCTGAGTACTTCTACTTTTACTCAAGTACAAGATCTGAGTACTTCTACTTTTACTCAAGTACAAGATCTGAGTACTTCTACTTTTACTTAAGAACAAGATCTGAATACTTCTACTTTTACTCAAGTACACGATCTGAGTACTTCTACTTTTACTGAGTACAATATCTGAGTACTTATAATTTCACTACAAGATCTGAGTACTTCTACTTTTACTCAAGTACAAGATCTGAGTACTTATCCACCTCTAGTAGTGTATTAGCCTGAATTGTAGCCACAAAATCACGCAGAGCTGCATACAAATAGACTCACAATGGTAACAAGTGGAAAATAATATTTACACATGTGTACAATGATTTTAGGTAATGTTGACTACTCAAGACTCCTGACTTATACATCTCCAAAGGAAGACTGTGTTCATTCTACAATTACATGGGATTAAAGCAAAATGTAGTTTTACTTGTATAATACTTCAATTTTATATAAAAGACAGTTTATTTTCATCTGTTTTCAAATAAACAAAGTCTTGGCTTTCAGAATATTAAACTTGTTTCGGCAAATTCAGATGATAAATACAACTTTGAAGCTTCGGCATAATTACAAGCGGAGAACGGACTAATGTAACGTCACAGCAAGCATAACAACAGCCGGTGTTTCTTGTGAGTGTTTCCCCGGCACACAAACGCAAAAATACACACACACACTCGCGAGCTTCCCCAGACCAGTAATACAAACGAAAATGTGTTTTCGGGTCAATGTGACTGATTTCGATAGAGCAAGTCACATTTGGTTTAGGCACGAAACATACAGTAGAAATACATCGCTTTCAAAATCGCTCTGTGTCGAATCAATAGATTATATTTCATGACTATAACACGAAATGCCGTGAGAGCTTCATCCTCTGAACACCACACGATGGCGACTGTAACGCACATATTAACATAGGTGCGCTCCTCTGAAATGTTTGTCCCCTGCAATTATTATTATCCCTCATCGAGTTCGCTATTCAGCTCGCTAACGTTAGCTTAAACAAACGTAACATGCAACGTTAGCCTAATCTAAAATGCTCTACTACGGCGTACCTTTCATGTGGCTCGTCAGCGCAGACTCTCCCATCGTTATTTGTTGCAAACTTTGCAGGAGGCTACTCGTGGGCTTGACCCTCGTCTTAGCCATGGCTTGTATTTGTCTTCTGCTAGCCAACGCTCGTTGAAACGGCAACCTCCTAGCACACAGTCATCTATCACTCTCATCAGAATGCCCAGGTCACACGTGACGTAAAACACTTGCAGGTCGCGCGCATAGCGCGGGAAGGCCGCAGCGGAGCTGTTTTATGTAGAAGCGAAGCAATTCTTTTCTTTTAATCTAAAAAGCGAACTATTCAGTCAGACAGCAATTTATTGTAAAAGTAAAGCATTTACATTTTCAAGCACTTTATCTCAATTTCAAGCACCATTCCCAAAATTCAAGCACTTTCCCAACCTTGAAAACACCACGTCAAATTTCAAGCATTTTCAAGGATTTCAAGCACCCGTACGAACCCTGATTACAGCTCCGTGGGCTGGCAGTAAGGCGATATGGGTCCGTTGTTATTGTGCATCCATGGGTAAAGATAAACGCATGTAGTGCTGAACACGTAACATGAACGTGCCGGGCAGCGCGGTCCCGTGGGTTAGATGCGCGTTCATAATGCCGAGGGAAATAGCTCTCAGAAAAACGTTATTAGCACATTTGTACAACTTGAGGAACGAATGTTTTTAATAAGGGCTATACAAGTGTTCATACTGGGTAGTTTATTTAGTTTAAAAACAATTATCCAACGATTTACAGACCACTCTTTCCCCGTGTAAGTCAATGGGAAAAAGTGTTTCCGGGCCTGGCAACCAAACGGAAGTGTAGTACCGCCGTTTGGCCACCACGAATATTTTCATCTGAGTCCAGCGCACTTCCTGGGGGCTTGGGAAGGTGCTATTGTATTATGTCAGTGGACAAAATGTATGCTATTATTTTATTAGGACAATAACGTTCCGTTGTTTGTTTAGTTTAATGATAGTCGTTTAATGCTCACCGCAACATGTTTTTTGTGTGATTGGCTATTTGTGTTATATGATTTATTAATGTGACCATCAATAGAGAACCGCAGTGACGCGTCCTAAAACCCGGAAGTAAACTCCTTCCGGTTCCTTCGTCAAAAACGCAATGCAATGTCTCCATAGGATTTTGGAAAATAGCTGGAAATAAGGTCTGTGGTTGAAACACATTTAAGAGACAGATCACGTTTTGTTCAGCCGGATAATCTCCACATGTCTACCCTACTTTCATAATTTTCTAATCATAAATCTAGTCGCCAGAAGCAAAATGCTAACGTAATGCTATAAAGGAACTACAGCAGGGTCGCTGCTTCAACGTCACGCCGACTTAAGATCCATATGAAGAGTTTGGTTCCAAAACGCTATAAACGCCACTTTTGAAAAAAATGAGTTCCCGCCGAAATCAGTATTGTATTTCGTCGGTATTGAAAAGTCAACATTCAATTTTCCGCAAAACGCGATATCCGCCTTGTTATTCTGTCCTGTTTTCTCACTTTCTTTCCAAACAGCGACAAACGCCAGTCTCCCTTCTCTACAGAATGCGATATATCCGCTCAACCAATCACAGCGCACCATTCCACGCACCTCAACCAATCACAGAGCATTCCACGCAGTGTAAACAATAATGGCGGCACCCTGAATGTACCGGCTTTCGTCATTATCTACTTCAACAAACAATAAAAACATGAATACTTTTGACGGCATTGATGAACCTGTGGTGGTTTCTGCGGTGGGGAAGAAACGCAAGCCATCGAAATGTAATCATGTACGTGAGGAGATTAAGAAAACGAGACACTAGGGAGGAGGAAAAATGCCGACTGTCACTTGTTATCATTCTCATACAAAAGCAAACTTCTGTCACGCAGACACATTGACCCCAGGGGATCTATTACAAAACTTTCAGTGTTTTTACTCTGGATCTACTAAAATCGAGCAGGATCAAGTCCCGGGGCCATCTAGTATTTAGCTCCGGCAATGAAGCCTCACCTGCTGGTTGCCCGATCGGGCAATCTATTATGCCAGTATCATGCAGCTCACGGATCAGTAATGAGTGACCCGACAGTAAAACTAAACATAGGCCTATATATAACTAGTTTAGGTAGTTTGAGAGGTAATTAAAATAGCTACGTGTGATATTTTAACCTGAAGTGTGTGTTTTGTTCCGCTCACCGCTGCATGTGATCATGCAGAGCTGCGTGTCGACTCGTCAGCAGCAGCTGATCTCTCTCTCCCGTCAGATTAGACTTCACTCGCGTTTATGTCCATATCGATCAGATCCAGCTAGTTCTAGCTAATGATATGACTACCTGCTTATTAAAAGACACCTACACAATAAGTGTCGCTATGCAACTGGATGAGGCCACAAAGTATAGCGCAGCATTATGCACTTGTTTACATGCCCACCGGAAGCCCGAGGCATTACCAACAGATCAACGCACAATCAACCCACACAGGACATCTATTTCTCCACATTAAGTGTTAGACATTAGAATTGACTATTCTTGTCTGTCACATACTCTTCTTGTCCGTCACATAAGTGGCACAACTGAAGCGGTATTGCGCTAATAGGAAATGATTTTGACCGAAGAGATTTAGATTTGCCGGCTAACGGGAACTCTGTTACTGTTATGTATTTTTGCACAGTTTCAATATGAAAAATAAAATAGATCTATTGCATTTTGGAGGTAAAAAAACGTGTCATGGATTTATTGCATTTTGGGGAAAAAATGATCAGTTTTTAAAATAAATATTTGAAAATCTAATTCTGGATTTTAATTTGTAATGTTATTATAACCTCAAGATGCTATGTGAAAGTTTGAAACAGAAAATAGTGGTTTTCACTTGCCACTTTTCTTGGTAAAGAAAATACATTTTTACTCAAATTAATCAACATGGATTTATAGCGTTTTGGAACCAAACTCTTCATATTCAAACATGCAGACTCTAAATGGAACGAGTTGAAGCGTCTGTTTGAACAGTTTGCAGGAGGCAGGGACTTGCTTTCAAGCAGAACAGGGCAAACAAACTTAGCGGGAGTGTTTACGTGTTCGGTGTAATGACGTAAAACGGCCTGGACAACTTCTGTAGTCCTATTCAGCCACTTGCAGCGCACCCTCAGCACCCCCCTTCCAGCGCCCCTGGTCTAAAGTGTTATTAATGTGATAATAAAGTGTTACTGAAGAGTTTAAAGTGTTAATGAAGTGTAAAGGGAACAGACCTGCTCTGTGTATCCGAAGCTGAGGCTGTAAAACAGCGTCCAGTAGTTTCTGGAGCCTCTTGTTCTCCTCTTTGGAAAGAAACAGCTCCTCCTCGAGCTCTGCTATTGTTTGTTCAAACAGAGCAAATATCTCTTCAGAATCAGCAGTGACTCGCTGCTTCTTCAACGACAGCAGCATTTGGACTTTACTCATGTTTCCTAGATCACCTTTCCCTGCAGACTCCGTTAAACACACCGTTTCTCTCTCCGTCAAACTCTCAATCTGACTAGTGTTGCTCACGGGTTTCCAGCTAGCATGCTAAGCTAGCTCCTATAGTCCGAGGTAAACGCTCCAGAAAAAAGAGCACAGAGTCCGTTCAGAGGTTTATCCAGACACACAGATGATGGATCAGTAGAGCTGGAGCTCACACACACTTTCTCAGGAACACAGAGACAACCGTAGCGACGAGACGCCACATGCAGGGCTCGAGTTAAGTGTGAGCTCCCACAAGGAGGGGCAGGGCTCGAGTTAAGTGTGAGCCAATGGGAGCTGAGCTCAGACCCCTAGCTAATACATTACCAACAACCATTATTATTATTATTTTTTTTTTATTTTGTATTGAGTCAGGCACAATGACTTTACATCTATACAGTCAATATGTGTCCCTTTCCCCCCTCCCGGTCCTAGCTAAGTAAATAAATAGATACCTATATAGGCCTATAGGTAAAATAAAGTAATGTAACAGATTTTTTTTAATTTATTTATTTATTTATCCTTTATTTATCCAGGAATGTCCCATTGAGATACAAGATCTCTTCTTCCAGGGAGTCCTGACCTCCAGATCCAGATCATATTAAAAGAAAAGAAAAATAGATAAGGAAATAAGGAATAATAACAATAATACATGTACCCATATACTGTGGTGACACCATATTGTGGACCATAATTCACCTGTTGTATTGTGTTGCCACACGGACCCTTTAGTGGGAACACTGAGCTGTGGCTATTCATTCCTGCTAGCTCGTCAGACAGAGCAGTTCATGCATTATCCTCCGAGAGTTTAATGAATAATAAAGTGTGGAAGTCAATTCTGAATACACCGCCTCCAACTCCCTTTTTACGGCACTGCAATACTCACATATGTATACCCATGTACGTACATGTGTATGTGTGTAGGTTCAAATATATATATATATATATATATATATATATATATGTGCACCTACACACATACACATGTACGTATGTACATACATGTATATAAAGACAGAAACAAACACAAAACAAACAAACAAAAAAGCACAAACATTCATAGTTCCCCCCTTTCTTCTTAGTGTGTCTTAAGTTCAGCTATGTAGGCTATCAGAGCCGAATAGTTTTGAAGAGCCCCTCAGGTTATATGTAATCTTCTCCAAGTTCAGGTACATCATTAGATCTTTAAGCCATAGAGATGCTTTAGGTCAGTGGTTCTCAACTGGTCAGGCCTCGCGACCCAAAAGTGGGTCGCGACCCACCAGTTGAGAACCACTGCTTTAGGTGGTATTGAAGATTTCCATTCTAGGAGTATTCTTCTCCGTGCTAAAATAGATGCAAAGGCCATACTGTCCTAGTTTTCCCCCTTATCATTCGGTGGCCAGGTAGTACTCCAAAAATGTCAGTTTGACCCTGACTGTTATCCATCCCATAATAACACGATGCATTACATTAATTGTAGGGCCATTAATTTGCCAATAGAGCCATTAATTTGGCTCTAAGCCTGATGTGGGACACTTTAGCTCTAAGCCTAATGTGGGACACTTTGGCTCTAAGCCTAATGTGGGATACTTCTGCGCTAAGCCTAATGTGGGACACTTTAGCTCTAAGCCTAATGTGGGACACTTTGGCTCTAAGCCTAATGTGGTACACTTTGGCTCTAAGCCTAATGTGGGACACTTTAGCTCTAAGCCTAATGTGGGACACTTTGGCTCTAAGCCTAATGTGGGACACTTTAGCTCTAAGCCTAATGTGGGACACTTTGGCTCTAAGCCTGATGTGGGACACTTTAGCTCTAAGCCTAATGTGGGACACTTTAGATCTAAGCCTAATGTGGGACACTTTAGCTCTAAGCCTAATGTGGGACACTTTAGCTCTAAGCCTAATGTGGGACACTTCTTCTCTAAGCCTAATATGGGACACTTTGGCTCTAAGCCTAATGTGGGACACTTTGGCTCTAAGCCTAATATGGGACACTTCTTCTCTAAGCCTAATGTGGGACACTTTGGCTCTAAGCCTAATGTGGGACACTTTAGCTCTAAGCCTAATGTGGGACACTCCTGCTCTAAGCCTAATGTGGGACACTTTAGCTCTAAGCCTAATGTGGGACACTTTAGCTCTAAGCCTAATGTGGGACACTTTGGCTCTAAGCCTAATGTGGGACACTTCTGCTCTAAGCCTAATGTGGGACACTTTAGCTCTAAGCCTAATGTGGGACACTTCTGCTCTAAGCCTAATGTGGGACACTTTAGCTCTAAGCCTGATGTGGGACACATTGGGTCTAAGCCTGATGTGGGACACTTTGGCTCTAAGCCTAATATGGGACACTTCTTCTCTAAGCCTGATGTGGGACACATTGGGTCTAAGCCTAATATGGGACACTTCTTCTCTAAGCTTGATGTGGGACACTTTAGCTCTAAGCCTGATGTGGGACACTTTGGCTCTAAGCCTAATATGGGACACTTCTTCTCTAAGCCTGATGTGGGACACTTTGGCTCTAAGCCTAATATGGGACACTTCTTCTCTAAGCCTGATGTGGGACACTTTGGCTCTAAGCCTAATGTGGGACACTCCTGCTTTAAGCCTGATGTGGGACACTTTGGCTCTAAGCCTAACGTGGGACACTTTAGCTCTCAGCCTAATGTGGGACACTTCTGCTCTAAGCCTGATGTGGGACACTTTAGCTCTAAGCCTAATGTGGGACACTTCTGCACTAAGCCTAATGTGGGACACTTTGGCTCTAAGCCTAATGTGGGACACTTTGGCTCTAAGCCTAATGTGGGACACTTCTGCTCTAAGCCTAATGTGGGACACTTCTGCTCTAAGCCTAATGTGGGACACTTTGGCCCTAAGCCTAAGGTGGGACACTTCTGCTCTAAGCCTAATGTGGGACACTTTGGCTCTAAGCCTAAGGTGGGACACTTCTGCTCTAAGCCTGCAGTGGGACACTTTGGCTCTAAGCTTAAGGTGGGACACTTCTGCTCTAAGCCTAAGGTGGGACACTTTAGCTCTAAGCCTAATGTGTGACACTTCTGCTCTAAGCCTGCAGTGGGACACTTTGGCTCTAAGCCTAAGGTGGGACACTTCTGCTCTAAGCCTGCAGTGGGACACTTTGGCTCTAAGCCTAAGGTGGGACACTTCTGCTCTAAGCCTAATGTGGGACACTTTAGCTCTAAGCCTAATGTGTGACACTTCTGCTCTAAGCCTGCAGTGGGACACTTTGGCTCTAAGCCTAAGGTGGGACACTTCTGCTCTAAGCCTGCAGTGGGACACTTTGGCTCTAAGCCTAAGGTGGGACACTTCTGCTCTAAGCCTGCAGTGGGACACTTTGGCTCTAAGCCTAAGGTGGGACACTTCTGCTCTAAGCCTGCAGTGGGACACTTTGGCTCTAAGCCTAATGTGTGACACTTCTGCTCTAAGCCTAATGTGGGACACTTTGGCTCTAAGCCTAATGTGGGACACTTCTGCTCTAAGCCTAATGTGGGACACTTTGGCTCTAAGCCTAATGTGGGACACTTCTGCTCTAAGCCTGATGTGGGACACTTTGGCTCTAAGCCTAATGTGGGACACTTCTGCTCTAAGCCTAATGTGGGACACTTTGGCTCTAAGCCTAATGTGGGACACTTCTGCTCTAAGCCTGATGTGGGACACTTTGGCTCTAAGCCTAAGGTGGGACACTTCTGCTCTAAGCCTAATGTGGGACACTTTGGCTCTAAGCCTAAGGTGGGACACTTCTGCTCTAAGCCTAATGTGGGACACTTTGGCTCTAAGCCTAATGTGGGACACTTCTGCTCTAAGCCTAATGTGGGACACTTCTTCTCTAAGCCTAATGTGGGACACTTTGGCTCTAAGCCTAATGTGGGACACTTCTGCTCTAAGCCTAATGTGGGACACTTCTGCTCTAAGCCTAATGTGGGACACTTCTGCTCTAAGCCTAATGTGGGACACTTTGGCTCTAAGCCTAATGTGGGACACTTCTGCTCTAAGCCTAATGTGGGACACTTTGGCTCTAAGCCTAATGTGGGACACTTCTGCTCTAAGCCTAATGTGGGACACTTTGGCTCTAAGCCTAATGTGGGACACTTTGGCTCTAAGCCTAATGTGGGACACTTCTGCTCTAAGCCTGATGTGGGACACTTTGGCTCTAAGCCTAATGTGGGACACTTTGGCTCTAAGCCTAATGTGGGACACTTCTGCTCTAAGCCTAATGTGGGACACTTCTGCTCTAAGCCTAATGTGGGACACTTCTGCTCTAAGCCTGATGTGGGACACTTCTGCTCTAAGCCTAATGTGGGACACTTTGGCTCTAAGCCTAATGTGGGACACTTCTGCTCTAAGCCTAATGTGGGACACTTCTGCTCTAAGCCTGATGTGGGACACTTTGGCTCTAAGCCTAAGGTGGGACACTTCTGCTCTAAGCCTAATGTGGGACACTTTGGCTCTAAGCCTAAGGTGGGACACTTCTGCTCTAAGCCTAATGTGGGGCACTTCTGCTCTAAGCCTGATGTGGGACACTTCTTCTCTAAGCCTAATGTGGGACACTTTGGCTCTAAGCCTAATGTGGGACACTTTAGCTCTAAGCCTAATGTGGGACACTTTGGCTCTAAGCCTAATGTGGGACACTTCTGCTCTAAGCCTAATGTGGGACACTTTGGCTCTAAGCCTAATGTGGGACACTTTAGCTCTAAGCCTAATGTGGGACACTTTAGCTCTAAGCCTAATGTGGGACACTTTAGCTCTAAGCCTAATGTGGGACACTTTAGCTCTAAGCCTAATGTGGGACACTTTGGCTCTAAGCCTAATGTGGGACACTTCTGCTCTAAGCCTAATGTGGGACACTTTAGCTCTAAGCCTAATGTGGGACACTTCTGCTCTAAGCCTAATGTGGGACACTTTAGCTCTAAGCCTGATGTGGGACACTTTGGGTCTAAGCCTGATGTGGGACACTTCTTCTCTAAGCCTGATGTGGGACACTTTGGCTCTAAGCCTAATATGGGACACTTCTTCTCTAAGCCTGATGTGGGACACTTTGGCTCTAAGCCTAATGTGGGACACTTGAGCTCTAAGCCTAATGTGGGACACTCCTGCTTTAAGCCTGATGTGGGACACTTTGGCTCTAAGCCTAATGTGGGACACTTTAGCTCTAAGCCTAATGTGGGACACTTCTGCTCTAAGCCTGATGTGGGACACTTTAGCTCTAAGCCTAATGTGGGACACTTCTGCACTAAGCCTAATGTGGGACACTTCTGCTCTAAGCATAATGTGGGACACTTTGGCTCTAAGCCAAATGTGGGACACTTCTGCTCTAAGCCTAATGTGGGACACTTTGGCTCTAAGCCAAATGTGGGACACTTCTGCTCTAAGCCTAATGTGGGACACTTTGGCTCTAAGCCTAATGTGGGACACTTTGGCTCTAAGCCTAATGTGGGACACTTCTGCCCTAAGCCTAATGTGGGACACTTTAGCTCTAAGCCTAATGTGGGACACTTCTGCTCTAAGCCTAATGTGGGACACTTTAGCTCTAAGCCTGATGTGGGACACATTGGGTCTAAGCCTGATGTGGGACACTTCTTCTCTAAGCCTGATGTGGGACACTTTGGCTCTAAGCCTAATATGGGACACTTCTTCTCTAAGCCTGATGTGGGACACTTTGGCTCTAAGCCTAATGTGGGACACTTGAGCTCTAAGCCTAATGTGGGACACTCCTGCTCTAAGCCTGATGTGGGACACTTTGGCTCTAAGCCTAACGTGGGACACTTTAGCTCTAAGGCTAATGTGGGACACTTCTGCTCTAAGCCTGATGTGGGACACTTTAGCTCTAAGCCTAATGTGGGACACTTCTGCACTAAGCCTAATGTGGGACACTTCTGCTCTAAGCATAATGTGGGACACTTTGGCTCTAAGCCAAATGTGGGACACTTCTGCTCTAAGCCTAATGTGGGACACTTTGGCTCTAAGCCAAATGTGGGACACTTCTGCTCTAAGCCTAATGTGGGACACTTTGGCTCTAAGCCTAATGTGGGACACTTCTGCTCTAAGCCTGATGTGGGACACTTTGGCTCTAAGCCTAATGTGGGACACTTTGGCTCTAAGCCTAATGTGGGACACTTCTGCTCTAAGCCTAATGTGGGACACTTCTGCTCTAAGCCTAATGTGGGGCACTTCTGCTCTAAGCCTGATGTGGGACACTTCTGCTCTAAGCCTAATGTGGGACACTTTGGCTCTAAGCCTAATGTGGGGCACTTCTGCTCTAAGCCTAATGTGGGACACTTCTGCTCTAAGCCTGATGTGGGACACTTCTGCTCTAAGCCTAATGTGGGACACTTTGGCTCTAAGCCTAATGTGGGACACTTCTGCTCTAAGCCTAATGTGGGGCACTTCTGCTCTAAGCCTGATGTGGGACACTTCTTCTCTAAGCCTAATGTGGGGCACTTTGGCTCTAAGCCTAATGTGGGACACTTTAGCTCTAAGCCTAATGTGGGACACTTTAGCTCTAAGCCTAATGTGGGACACTTTGGCTCTAAGCCTAATGTGGGGCACTTCTGCTCTAAGCCTAATATGGGACATTTTAGATCTAAGCCTAATGTGGGACACTTTGGCTCTAAGCCTAATGTGGGACACTTTAGCTCTAAGCCTAATGTGGGACACTTTAGCTCTAAGCCTAATGTGGGACACTTTAGCTCTAAGCCTAATGTGGGACACTTTAGCTCTAAGCCTAATGTGGGACACTTTGGCTCTAAGCCTAATGTGGGACACTTCTGCTCTAAGCCTAATGTGGGACACTTTAGCTCTAAGCCTAATGTGGGACACTTCTGCTCTAAGCCTAATGTGGGACACTTTAGCTCTAAGCCTGATGTGGGACACATTGGGTCTAAGCCTGATGTGGGACACTTCTTCTCTAAGCCTGATGTGGGACACTTTGGCTCTAAGCCTAATATGGGACACTTCTTCTCTAAGCCTGATGTGGGACACTTTGGCTCTAAGCCTAATGTGGGACACTTTAGCTCTAAGCCTAATGTGGGACACTCCTGCTCTAAGCCTGATGTGGGACACTTTGGCTCTAAGCCTAATGTGGGACACTTTAGCTCTAAGCCTAATGTGGGACACTTCTGCTCTAAGCCTGATGTGGGACACTTTAGCTCTAAGCCTAATGTGGGACACTTCTGCTCTAAGCCTAATGTGGGACACTTCTGCTCTAAGCCTAATGTGGGACACTTTGGCTCTAAGCCTAATGTGGGACACTTTGGCTCTAAGCCTAATGTGGGACACTTTGGCTCTAAGCCTAATGTGGGACACTTCTGCTCTAAGCCTAATGTGGGACACTTCTGCTCTAAGCCTAATGTGGGACACTTTGGCTCTAAGCCTAAGGTGGGACACTTCTGCTCTAAGCCTAATGTGGGACACTTTGGCTCTAAGCCTAAGGTGGGACACTTCTGCTCTAAGCCTGCAGTGGGACACTTTGGCTCTAAGCTTAAGGTGGGACACTTCTGCTCTAAGCCTAAGGTGGGACACTTTAGCTCTAAGCCTAATGTGTGACACTTCTGCTCTAAGCCTGCAGTGGGACACTTTGGCTCTAAGCCTAAGGTGGGACACTTCTGCTCTAAGCCTGCAGTGGGACACTTTGGCTCTAAGCCTAATGTGTGACACTTCTGCTCTAAGCCTAATGTGGGACACTTTGGCTCTAAGCCTAATGTGGGACACTTCTGCTCTAAGCCTAATGTGGGACACTTTGGCTCTAAGCCTAATGTGGGACACTTCTGCTCTAAGCCTGATGTGGGACACTTTGGCTCTAAGCCTAATGTGGGACACTTCTGCTCTAAGCCTAATGTGGGACACTTTGGCTCTAAGCCTAATGTGGGACACTTCTGCTCTAAGCCTGATGTGGGACACTTTGGCTCTAAGCCTAAGGTGGGACACTTCTGCTCTAAGCCTAATGTGGGACACTTTGGCTCTAAGCCTAAGGTGGGACACTTCTGCTCTAAGCCTAATGTGGGACACTTTGGCTCTAAGCCTAATGTGGGATACTTCTGCGCTAAGCCTAATGTGGGACACTTTGGCTCTAAGCCTAATGTGGTACACTTTGGCTCTAAGCCTAATGTGGGACACTTTAGCTCTAAGCCTAATGTGGGACACTTTGGCTCTAAGCCTAATGTGGGACACTTTAGCTCTAAGCCTAATGTGGGACACTTTGGCTCTAAGCCTGATGTGGGACACTTTAGCTCTAAGCCTAATGTGGGACACTTTAGATCTAAGCCTAATGTGGGACACTTTAGATCTAAGCCTAATGTGGGACACTTTAGCTCTAAGCCTAATGTGGGACACTTCTTCTCTAAGCCTAATATGGGACACTTTGGCTCTAAGCCTAATGTGGGACACTTTGGCTCTAAGCCTAATGTGGGACACTTCTGCTCTAAGCCTAATGTGGGACACTTTGGCTCTAAGCCTAATGTGGGACACTTTAGCTCTAAACCTAATGTGGGACACTCCTGCTCTAAGCCTAATGTGGGACACTTTAGCTCTAAGCCTAATGTGGGACACTTTAGCTCTAAGCCTAATGTGGGACACTTTGGCTCTAAGCCTAATGTGGGACACTTCTGCTCTAAGCCTAATGTGGGACACTTTAGCTCTAAGCCTAATGTGGGACACTTCTGCTCTAAGCCTAATGTGGGACACTTTAGCTCTAAGCCTGATGTGGGACACATTGGGTCTAAGCCTGATGTGGGACACTTTGGCTCTAAGCCTAATATGGGACACTTCTTCTCTAAGCCTGATGTGGGACACATTGGGTCTAAGCCTAATATGGGACACTTCTTCTCTAAGCTTGATGTGGGACACTTTAGCTCTAAGCCTGATGTGGGACACTTTGGCTCTAAGCCTAATATGGGACACTTCTTCTCTAAGCCTGATGTGGGACACTTTGGCTCTAAGCCTAATATGGGACACTTATTCTCTAAGCCTGATGTGGGACACTTTGGCTCTAAGCCTAATGTGGGACACTCCTGCTTTAAGCCTGATGTGGGACACTTTGGCTCTAAGCCTAACGTGGGACACTTTAGCTCTAAGGCTAATGTGGGACACTTCTGCTCTAAGCCTGATGTGGGACACTTTAGCTCTAAGCCTAATGTGGGACACTTCTGCACTAAGCCTAATGTGGGACACTTTGGCTCTAAGCCTAATGTGGGACACTTTGGCTCTAAGCCTAATGTGGGACACTTCTGCTCTAAGCCTAATGTGGGACACTTCTGCTCTAAGCCTAATGTGGGACACTTTGGCCCTAAGCCTAAGGTGGGACACTTCTGCTCTAAGCCTAATGTGGGACACTTTGGCTCTAAGCCTAAGGTGGGACACTTCTGCTCTAAGCCTGCAGTGGGACACTTTGGCTCTAAGCTTAAGGTGGGACACTTCTGCTCTAAGCCTAAGGTGGGACACTTTAGCTCTAAGCCTAATGTGTGACACTTCTGCTCTAAGCCTGCAGTGGGACACTTTGGCTCTAAGCCTAAGGTGGGACACTTCTGCTCTAAGCCTGCAGTGGGACACTTTGGCTCTAAGCCTAAGGTGGGACACTTCTGCTCTAAGCCTAATGTGGGACACTTCGCTCTAAGCTAATGTGTGACACTTCTGCTCTAAAGCCTGCAGTGGGACACTTTGGCTCTAAGCCTAAGGTGGGACACTTCTGCTCTAAGCCTGCAGTGGGACACTTTGGCTCTAAGCCTAAGGTGGGACACTTCTGCTCTAAGCCTGCAGTGGGACACTTTGGCTCTAAGCCTAAGGTGGGACACTTCTGCTCTAAGCCTGCAGTGGGACACTTTGGCTCTAAGCCTAATGTGTGACACTTCTGCTCTAAGCCTAATGTGGGACACTTTGGCTCTAAGCCTAATGTGGGACACTCCTGCTCTAAGCCTAATGTGGGACACTTTGGCTCTAAGCCTAATGTGGGACACTTCTGCTCTAAGCCTGATGTGGGACACTTTGGCTCTAAGCCTAATGTGGGACACTTCTGCTCTAAGCCTAATGTGGGACACTTTGGCTCTAAGCCTAATGTGGGACACTTCTGCTCTAAGCCTGATGTGGGACACTTTGGCTCTAAGCCTAAGGTGGGACACTTCTGCTCTAAGCCTAATGTGGGACACTTTGGCTCTAAGCCTAAGGTGGGACACTTCTGCTCTAAGCCTAATGTGGGACACTTTGGCTCTAAGCCTAATGTGGGACACTTCTGCTCTAAGCCTAATGTGGGACACTTCTGCTCTAAGCCTAATGTGGGACACTTTGGCTCTAAGCCTAATGTGGGACACTTCTGCTCTAAGCCTAATGTGGGACACTTCTGCTCTAAGCCTAATGTGGGGCACTTCTGCTCTAAGCATAATGTGGGACACTTTGGCTCTAAGCCTAATGTGGGACACTTCTGCTCTAAGCCTAATGTGGGACACTTTGGCTCTAAGCCTAATGTGGGACACTTCTGCTCTAAGCCTAATGTGGGACACTTTGGCTCTAAGCCTAATGTGGGACACTTCTGCTCTAAGCCTGATGTGGGACACTTTGGCTCTAAGCCTAATGTGGGACACTTTGGCTCTAAGCCTAATGTGGGACACTTCTGCTCTAAGCCTAATGTGGGACACTTCTGCTCTAAGCCTAATGTGGGACACTTCTGCTCTAAGCCTGATGTGGGACACTTCTGCTCTAAGCCTAATGTGGGACACTTTGGCTCTAAGCCTAATGTGGGACACTTCTGCTCTAAGCCTAATGTGGGACACTTCTGCTCTAAGCCTGATGTGGGACACTTTGGCTCTAAGCCTAATGTGGGACACTTCTGCTCTAAGCCTAATGTGGGACACTTTGGCTCTAAGCCTAAGGTGGGACACTTCTGCTCTAAGCCTAATGTGGGGCACTTCTGCTCTAAGCCTGATGTGGGACACTTCTTCTCTAAGCCTAATGTGGGACACTTTGGCTCTAAGCCTAATGTGGGACACTTTAGCTCTAAGCCTAATGTGGGACACTTTGGCTCTAAGCCTAATGTGGGACACTTCTGCTCTAAGCCTAATGTGGGACACTTTGGCTCTAAGCCTAATGTGGGACACTTTAGCTCTAAGCCTAATGTGGGACACTTTAGCTCTAAGCCTAATGTGGGACACTTTAGCTCTAAGCCTAATGTGGGACACTTTAGCTCTAAGCCTAATGTGGGACACTTTGGCTCTAAGCCTAATGTGGGACACTTCTGCTCTAAGCCTAATGTGGGACACTTTAGCTCTAAGCCTAATGTGGGACACTTCTGCTCTAAGCCTAATGTGGGACACTTTAGCTCTAAGCCTAATGTGGGACACTTTGGCTCTAAGCCTAATGTGGGACACTTCTGCTCTAAGCCTGATGTGGGACACTTTGGCTCTAAGCCTAATGTGGGACACTTCTGCTCTAAGCCTGATGTGGGACACTTTGGCTCTAAGCCTAATGTGGGACACTTGAGCTCTAAGCCTAATGTGGGACACTCCTGCTCTAAGCCTGATGTGGGACACTTTGGCTCTAAGCCTAACGTGGGACACTTTAGCTCTAAGGCTAATGTGGGACACTTCTGCTCTAAGCCTGATGTGGGACACTTTAGCTCTAAGCCTAATGTGGGACACTTCTGCACTAAGCCTAATGTGGGACACTTCTGCTCTAAGCATAATGTGGGACACTTTGGCTCTAAGCCAAATGTGGGACACTTCTGCTCTAAGCCTAATGTGGGACACTTTGGCTCTAAGCCTAATGTGGGACACTTCTGCTCTAAGCCTAATGTGGGACACTTTGGCTCTAAGCCTAATGTGGGACACTTTGGCTCTAAGCCTAATGTGGGACACTTCTGCTCTAAGCCTGATGTGGGACACTTTGGCTCTAAGCCTAATGTGGGACACTTTGGCTCTAAGCCTAATGTGGGACACTTCTGCTCTAAGCCTAATGTGGGACACTTCTGCTCTAAGCCTAATGTGGGGCACTTCTGCTCTAAGCCTAATGTGGGACACTTCTGCTCTAAGCCTGATGTGGGACACTTCTGCTCTAAGCCTAATGTGGGACACTTTGGCTCTAAGCCTAAGGTGGGACACTTCTGCTCTAAGCCTAATGTGGGGCACTTCTGCTCTAAGCCTGATGTGGGACACTTCTTCTCTAAGCCTAATGTGGGGCACTTTGGCTCTAAGCCTAATGTGGGACACTTTAGCTCTAAGCCTAATGTGGGACACTTTAGCTCTAAGCCTAATGTGGGACACTTTGGCTCTAAGCCTAATGTGGGGCACTTCTGCTCTAAGCCTAATGTGGGACACTTCTGCTCTAAGCCTAATGTGGGACACTTTGGCTCTAAGCCTAATGTGGGACACTTTAGCTCTAAGCCTAATGTGGGACACTTTAGCTCTAAGCCTAATGTGGGACACTTTAGCTCTAAGCCTAATGTGGGACACTTTAGCTCTAAGCCTAATGTGGGACACTTTGGCTCTAAGCCTAATGTGGGACACTTCTGCTCTAAGCCTAATGTGGGACACTTTAGCTCTAAGCCTAATGTGGGACACTTCTGCTCTAAGCCTAATGTGGGACACTTTAGCTCTAAGCCTAATGTGGGACACATTGGGTCTAAGCCTGATGTGGGACACTTTAGCTCTAAGCCTGATGTGGGACACTTTGGCTCTAAGCCTAATGTGGGACACTTTAGATCTAAGCCTGATGTGGGACACTTTGGCTCTAAGCCTAATGTGGGACATTTTAGATCTAAACCTAATGTGGGACACTCCTGCTCTAAGCCTAATGTGGGACACTTTGGCTCTAAGCCTAATGTGGGACACTTTAGCTCTAAGCCTAATGTGGGACACTTCTGCTCTAAGCCTGATGTGGGACACTTTAGCTCTAAGCCTAATGTGGGACACTTCTGCTCTAAGCCTAATGTGGGACACTTCTGCTCTAAGCCTAATGTGGGACACTTTGGCTCTAAGCCTAATGTGGGACACTTTGGCTCTAAGCCTAATGTGGGACACTTTGGCTCTAAGCCTAATGTGGGACACTTCTGCTCTAAGCCTAATGTGGGACACTTCTGCTCTAAGCCTAATGTGGGACACTTTGGCTCTAAGCCTAAGGTGGGACACTTCTGCTCTAAGCCTAATGTGGGACACTTTGGCTCTAAGCCTAAGGTGGGACACTTCTGCTCTAAGCCTAAGGTGGGACACTTTAGCTCTAAGCCTAATGTGTGACACTTCTGCTCTAAGCCTGCAGTGGGACACTTTGGCTCTAAGCCTAAGGTGGGACACTTCTGCTCTAAGCCTGCAGTGGGACACTTTGGCTCTAAGCCTAATGTGTGACACTTCTGCTCTAAGCCTAATGTGGGACACTTTGGCTCTAAGCCTAATGTGGGACACTTCTGCTCTAAGCCTAATGTGGGACACTTTGGCTCTAAGCCTAATGTGGGACACTTCTGCTCTAAGCCTGATGTGGGACACTTTGGCTCTAAGCCTAATGTGGGACACTTCTGCTCTAAGCCTAATGTGGGACACTTTGGCTCTAAGCCTAATGTGGGACACTTCTGCTCTAAGCCTGATGTGGGACACTTTGGCTCTAAGCCTAAGGTGGGACACTTCTGCTCTAAGCCTAATGTGGGACACTTTGGCTCTAAGCCTAAGGTGGGACACTTCTGCTCTAAGCCTAATGTGGGACACTTTGGCTCTAAGCCTAATGTGGGACACTTCTGCTCTAAGCCTAATGTGGGACACTTCTGCTCTAAGCCTAATGTGGGACACTTTGGCTCTAAGCCTAATGTGGGACACTTCTGCTCTAAGCCTAATGTGGGACACTTCTGCTCTAAGCCTAATGTGGGGCACTTCTGCTCTAAGCATAATGTGGGACACTTTGGCTCTAAGCCAAATGTGGGACACTTCTGCTCTAAGCCTAATGTGGGACACTTTGGCTCTAAGCCAAATGTGGGACACTTCTGCTCTAAGCCTAATGTGGGACACTTTGGCTCTAAGCCTAATGTGGGACACTTTGGCTCTAAGCCTAATGTGGGACACTTCTGCTCTAAGCCTGATGTGGGACACTTTGGCTCTAAGCCTAATGTGGGACACTTTGGCTCTAAGCCTAATGTGGGACACTTCTGCTCTAAGCCTAATGTGGGACACTTCTGCTCTAAGCCTAATGTGGGACACTTCTGCTCTAAGCCTAAGGTGGGACACTTCTGCTCTAAGCCTAATGTGGGACACTTCTGCTCTAAGCCTAATGTGGGACACTTCTGCCCTAAGCCTAATGTGGGACACTTCTGCTCTAAGCCTGATGTGGGACACTTCTGCTCTAAGCCTAATGTGGGACACTTTAGCTCTAAGCCTAATGTGGGACACTTCTGCTCTAAGCCTAATGTGGGACACTTTGGCTCTAAGCCTAATGTGGGACACTTCTGCTCTAAGCCTGATGTGGGACACTTCTGCTCTAAGCGTAATGTGGGGCACTTCTGCTCTAAGCCTGATGTGGGACACTTCTGCGCTAAGCCTAATGTGGGACACTTTGGCTCTAAGCCTAATGTGGGACACTTCTGCTCTAAGCCTAATGTGGGACACTTTGGCTCTAAGCCTAATGTGGGACACTTTGGCTCTAAGCCTAATGTGGGACACTTTGGCTCTAAGCCTAATGTGGGGCACTTCTGCTCTAAGCCTGATGTGGGACACTTCTGCGCTAAGCCTAATGTGGGACACTTTGGCTCTAAGCCTAATGTGGGACACTTCTGCTCTAAGCCTAATGTGGGACACTTTGGCTCTAAGCCTAATGTGGGACACTTCTGCACTAAGCCTAATGTGGGACACTTCTGCTCTAAGCCTAATGTGGGACACTTTGGCTCTAAGCCTAATGTGGGACACTTCTGCTCTAAAGCCTAATGTGGGACACTTCTGCTCTAAAGCCTAATGTGGGACACTTCTGCTCTAAGCCTGATGTGGGACACTTCTGCTCTAAGCGTAATGTGGGGCACTTCTGCTCTAAGCCTGATGTGGGACACTTCTGCGCTAAGCCTAATGTGGGACACTTTGGCTCTAAGCCTAATGTGGGACACTTCTGCTCTAAGCCTAATGTGGGACACTTCTGCTCTAAGCCTAATGTGGGACACTTTGGCTCTAAGCCTAATGTGGGACACTTTGGCTCTAAGCCTAATGTGGGGCACTTCTGCTCTAAGCCTGATGTGGGACACTTCTGCGCTAAGCCTAATGTGGGACACTTTGGCTCTAAGCCTAATGTGGGACACTTCTGCTCTAAGCCTAATGTGGGACACTTTGGCTCTAAGCCTAATGTGGGACACTTTGGCTCTAAGCCTAATGTGGGACACTTCTGCTCTAAGCCTAATGTGGGACACTTCTGCTCTAAGCCTAATGTGGGACACTTCTGCTCTAAGCCTAATGTGGGACACTTCTGCTCTAAGCCTAATGTGGGACACTTTGGCTCTAAGCCTAATGTGGGACACTTCTGCTCTAAAGCCTAATGTGGGACACTTCTGCTCTAAAGCCTAATGTGGGACACTTCTGCTCTAAGCCTAATGTGGGACACTTGATCTTCGGAAATGTTGCTCCCTAGATCACGCTCCCAGAGCTCCCTAAGAGGCACCATAGGGTCCGGACTCAGGGAACCAATCGGACCACAGAGAACTGAAACCAAGCGCTTTTGATCAGGGTCGAGTGTGAGACATGGATCAATCCGCGATTCGGGGGGGTGGTTAGGAAAATGGGGAAATTGCTTTTGGTTGAAATGCCTGATTTGGAGAAACCGGAAGAGATGACTGTCGGGCAGGTTGACTTCGACTGACAGGGACTCAAAGGATGCACAGACTCCATCCTCGTAAAGGTCATTAGGCGTTGCGAGACCGTTGTTCGACCAAACGCGGAAGGCCGGGTCCGTACACGATGGGGAGAAGAGGTGATTGTTTGAAATTGGGGCGTGAACCGAAGCTCTATGCAGAGATGGAGTACTCGAGTCCTGGACTCGGACTCGAGTCGGACTTGAGTGCAGATTTTCGGGACTCGTGACTTGACTCGGACTCGCGCACTGATTGATGCGACTCGGACTCGTGAATTCCCCCCCCACGATGACTCGGACTCGACTCGTACATTGACGCTCCGACTTGGACTCGGACTCGAGCACATTTTCTCTGGAGTCTGATGTCCTCTATCCTGTATGGCGAGTTCACGTACTGGGCCCCGCTGTTCCAGTCTAGAGATGTCTACAAACACACCCCGCATCATGCTGTATGCTTTCACACATTCTGCTTCACATTGGAAAAGAGCAAAATGCTCGTTATGTGGAAACAATATAGAAGAGAAGGCTCCGTAACACATTACTCTAAGGATCGAGTTCAGACATATAGGCTGTGTTGAACACTATCATCAGAGTAACGCCATCTAATCAATAAATAAAGATTCAGCCGATAACGAAAGCACATGGCTACTTAACATGCAGAATGACGTCATTTTGCATGCTAAGTAGCCATGTGCTTTCTGGGGCTAAATCTTTATCGTAAACTGATTTAACCCGTAAAAGTTCCTTCAAAATAAGAGTCCCGATCTTATTACTATCAAAATAAAAGTGCAAAACGAAAACTTTACCATAGAAAAATATTGGCATACAAATATAATCACTTCTCTAAAAGGTAACTCATTTTAAATATAGTTTATTTATATATAATAATAATATGAATATTAGAAATAAGCTTTATATTTGTATAGCACCTATTACAAGAATTGTAGCCAAACTCGCTTCACAGCAGTTCTATAGAGAACCGCAGTGACGCGTCCTAAAACCCGGATGTAAACTTCTTCCGGTTCCTTCGTCAAAAACGCAATGCAATTTCTAGGTTTTTGGAAAATAGCTCGAAATAAGGTCTGTGGTTGACACACATTTAAGAGAAGGATCACGTTTTGTTCAGCCGGATAATCTCCACATGTCTCTTCTACTTTTATAATTTTTGAATCATAAATCTAGTCGCCAAAAGCGAAATGCTAACGTTATGCTATAAACTAACTACAAGCCAGTACAGCAGCAGGGTCGCACGACTTCAACGTCACGCCAACTTAAGATCGTTTCAACTGACTTGCACTGAAACTGCACTTTGAACACTTTAAATATATTAACATTTTAAACTGTATACCCCGTTTATCTAGGCCCTTTTTGTTTTATGTATAGGCTACATGTCACACTGTGGGAAACGATATTTCTGGATGTATAACACATGTAGAATTTGTTTACAATAAAGCTGACTTTGACTTCCGCGTGCTTGCATATTTTAACAAAGCTTTTCATTTTAGCCACACTGAATTTAACTAGAGGTCATGGCTGTGTCAATTACCAGTCTGATATCGTTTTACAAAGATGACAAGAAGAATGGAGATAGAGGAGAGAACCACTACAAGTCAGGACACGGTGTTAGGAGATTTGTGCTTAAATCTCCTCGCGTTCCTACAAGCTGTTATCTTACATGAAGGGAATCCAGAGCATACACTTAACCGTTTAACAATAATCCACTTTAATGGTAATATACAATGCAATACAATCAAATACATTACCATACACAATCATATCGTATTATGTGTAATGTCAGGAGTTTGGCCTACTCCTGGCTCCTGCCCACAGGCCACCAGACCTCCTGTCCCAGCGACGCGTGAAGAGAGAGACAGAACAGCAAGCTGGATAGGCTTTCATACCAAATGATACAGGAGGGGGTGGAGTTTAAGGACAACTGGTCCAGTCATCTCATACAAACACCTCTGACCCTCACTGTCTCCTATTTCTGCAGCCTCTGCACCGACACACATCCCCCATCACATTCCGAGACCACAGTGGGGTCTCGGTCCAGCTCCCCCACAGCAATAAAACCCTTACCAGCCCTTGGTCTACCGCCATTTTGGTCCTCACATTTATGAAAGGATGAAACAGATAACTCAATATAAAACACACTTCTTAAATATCAGATGCTGCAATCCCTCTTTTGCACTCTCCTAAAAGAGTGCAACTTACACAAGGCACTTGAAACATAACTATTGTCATTCCTCTCCAATATCATCAGAAACTGAGATCCAAAGTATTTGAAATCGTGAAGGAACAGAACGTCACTTCCCATGGCAGTGAAGGAACCATGAGGGGGCAGCTGAGTGCTAAGAAGCGGTCTCCTGGTGGTGAATCATCAGCCCGCCTGCCCGCCCCCCCCCAAAGGAATAGCCCACAACGACAGCTGATAGGGAGGGGGAGATGCGGCTTTCCCTTCACGGGTGGAACTGATCAGAGAGAAGTAGACTCCTCTGCTGCTCGACAAGTCCCCCAGCCCACTGCCAGCCGCTTCCAAGTCGTCTGCTGCCTGGATGTCCTCGACGTCCTTCCCCGGTCCGATGATGATGCCTCCTGGGACGACTGCTGGATGGATGATGGATCTCCTCGAGGTCCTTCTCCTCCAATCCGCTGATGACAGCCTCCGAGTCGACCTCCCTGATGAGAGCCCGATCCGTCCTGATGTCGTCTAGGGTCCTCGCAGGTGTTTTCCCCCGCCGCACACTGGCTCCGCACAGTGGTACCAGTTGTCCCCCTTTCCTTGTAGGCGGACGGCACGGGATGTCCTCTGGGTCACTTGGTCGGAGCCGGAGAGCCTGGGGTTGACAGTCAGCCTCCTGCGTCTCGGGTCCCCCTTTTGGCATCCACAACCTGTGTGGAGAAATCTGATACAAATCCCTCAAGCCTACGCTCCGGGCTCTGGGGCCCTCGGCTGTTTGACCCACCAGTGCGTGGCCACTTGGAGCCTGTTGGTGGGGTGTCTTAAAACAACAGACGTCGGTGCACAGGTTTTCTAAATTAATTGTGCAGCTTCAGAATCTTAATACTTGGACTGTGCCAACTAAATAAGAACCCCAACATCTTTAGGTAAACTAAATAACATATTTCAATAGCTCTGAATTTCTGACAAGCATCTGTATTTATTTTTAAATGAAATCCTTGAGATCCCATTAAAAATCTAAAAATATGATTTGAACTGCCAATGTTTCTGGTAAAGAAACACACTAATCTTATGGATTCAAAAACAACCAAAATCACAATACTAACAAAGTGAACGGCTTCCTGGTGATACTGCTTCTACCCGTCAGTGCTTAGATATTATCCCGCTGAAAAAATGAATACAGAATTCCAACAAACTGTCCTCAAATGTCTTTCTATTATGTATTTAGATTAAATGTATATCCCCATAATGACCTCAACAATAAAGTCTATGGCTTTTACTTCTTTACCAGACTAGTTACATGATGTTGTCCAAATTACATTGTGTCTCATTACATTACTATGTTTTAGCTTAACTGTAAATATGTTCTTTCTACATTTCAAACCTCAGTTACTTTAATACCTGTTGAAACATTAGTTGACACATTACTCACCGGTCAGCCTCTCCAGTATTCCATTCTGGACTTACATCTCTCTGGTAGCCCCTTGGCCACTGATTCTCTACCTGTGTTACCTGCTATAACTCAATCAATACTAGAGACATGTCAACATTCATCAAACAGCCTCTTATCCCCAAATATGGAGCAGGTCAATTCTAAAACTGTCAATCAATGGTCAGATTGAACAATGGAGTTGGGCAGCAGGTTCCTTTCAGTCCCTAAATGAAAAATGTACATTGTAAAGTTTACACTCCCCCTTTTTTACACATTCTCTCATGTGTAAGCAAAAACCTGTATGGAAGAAAACCTTCAGGTCATAATGGATTATAAGACAATACCAAACATTTTTCCCAGTAAACCCTTGAGAGTGTTTCTCTCCATCATTCAGTCCTAAAAGAAACAGAATTCCAAATTTCCTAGTTTGAGTTTCACATTCTGCAAACAGCCACCTCCTGTGGGAGTGAAACATCATCAACCAGATTAGATACGGTTTCCCCTTTTGTGCAATGTTAGGAAACCCCTCATTTCACACATTATTATCACACAAAAATAATGTGTTAGTCCAAAACATGCTTGATTAGTCATCGTTTCAAATCACGCAGTTGCACTGATCAGGTGCAGACATACACACACTCACACTCACACTGTCAGGTTGTAAAGTCAGGTTTGGTCAGGTTCACCGCAGAGTCAGTCATTGACAGTGCCTTCCCAAGTTACCCTGTCGGTCAGTTGGTCTCAGTCTTTTTGGCCATGTGTTGTGCTCTGCAGAGACTTTGATGTTCCAGCACAGGCCAGCATCCTCCGTCTATACAAATCTGTATATATGGAGCGCCATCACTTATTAATTCACAATTACAACTATAATGTTCAAGATATCTCCAACCCCTCCTTGCTGTTTCCCACATTCCCTGAAAAGTGTCTAGCCAAAAAAATGTCACTTCCTTATTGTACTATTACTATTACTGCAATTCATTTACACCTAATTAGTATTAAAATGACTAATAGATCTATTTCAGAAACATGTGTACATCACTATCTTGTGTCAAAACATTACTAGGATCTGTAAAGCTCTGCTATTTATTCCATAACTCATTCTATCAATTTATCTTCAATTCTGGTGCACTTAAAGAACAATGTTACCCTCTTTCACAGTGCGTGGAACTCTGGGTGTCTGAACATGAAACCAGTACCTCAAATTGAAATACTATATTTTGTTTAGAACCAGCTTTCCCTTCAACATGACCTATATAAATAAATATTTATCTGATCTTATAGAGCTGTTACTAAAACTCTCCCTTTGAACTGATCAATACTGTAACAAATTAAAACACTACCAAATTCACACACGAATAAAAAATCCAGTGCATACTTCCTTCATGCCCCCCCCCCTTTTTTTTATCAGTGTGTATTAGACTGATTTTCCACTTCCCTTTAATAGTTCCCCTCTTTTCCGCTATTTTTATTTACCACTTGACTAATTTATGGTCCATAGATCTTCTTATCTTCACTTATTTATCAAGTCAATTCAAGTTCTTTACAATACATTAGTAGATACCTTGTGGAGTCTTCACAATAACTAATCCCCTCTAGGATATGAAATCCATTCATCTTCAAGCAGATACTATGTCCTTATTTATGTTTAGTTCACGATAACAATGGTATAACAACCACATGTCATCCATTCTGGTCCACCTAAAAACCAATGTTAAACTCTTTAGCAGTGTGTGGAACCCTGGATGTCCGAACATGCAACCATTCCTCCCTCCTTTATCAAGGATTTAAAAACAGAAGTCATTTCATATTTCCCATGGTAATAACTATGCTACAATGGTGAAATCAATTATTTAGATTGGAATACTATATCTGGCTTGGCACCAGCTCGCCCTTTAACATTATCCATACAGATAAAGATTTGTCTTATAGAGTGGTTCCCAAAACTATCCCACTACTTTATTCACACGTGAATAAAAATGTCAAAGAATATTATGTTAACCTGATGAAAAGATTGAAGAATATGGTTGTATTCTGAACCCTCAGTGTGTTCTCATTTTACTCCTAATAGTCTACTGCTATTTTTATTTAATAAATCTTTCTGTCTTTACGTATTTATGCTTTAAATGTGCGTTTTGTGAATAAGTGTGTTTATGTGTAAACTCACTCATTCCCGTTTTCCTTTTCTCCTCCTCTGGTTTTCTCAAGCCGTGACCCCGGCCTCCTCACTTCTAATCGACCATGCCAACTCCTCTGATTCTGTGTTCTCTTCAGTCCATCCGCTGTAACTTCATCCGCTGTCAGCCATTGGCCCAGTTACATCTGCATGCACCCTCATGCCAATGTTCTTGCACTGCTTTACATTTCATCTCCTCCTTTACAGTCTCCCTGCTGTTTTTATGGAGGGCGGATTCTGCTCATCTCCCACACTTTGCTCTTGTGCTCAGCTTGGAACTTCATGGTCCTGTCTGAGGGACTGATGAGGGTAGATTTCTGCCCGTCAGCATGCTGTCTGGTTCTGGATGCCACAGGCGGAGATAGTTCTGGCTGCAGTCTTGTTGTTGTCGTTTCAGCTCTGGTTCTCTGTCTGTTCGATGGAGAAGGAGGAGTTTCCTGTTGGGTTAGGTCTTTTGTCTGCTTGGAGGGTCGGGATCTTAGCCTTTTCTAACTCAGAGGGGGAGTCCAGGTCTCGGGACGCATTACCTATAAAAAATCTAGCACACTGAGGTTAAATAAATCCAACCCTTTCCACTCTGACTCTTTGTAATCATACTATCTGTCTTAATTGTTAAATGCCATCTAAACAACATAATTGATGTCTACAAATGATATTACAAAAACTCACTCTAAAAATTGTTTCATCCATTGCTACATATGTACCCAACATAACTCTTTCAGGAAACCATTTTCTCCTATACATTGAAAAACGTACATGTTTCCAGCATCACATATTCCACACACCACGAAAGAACATCTACATATTTACTCCAATATTTTAAGCTAGTTCCTATAGCAAGATTATCATGTGTGACATAATAATCAGATGTCTTGTTTGCTAACCAAGAATATTAAACTTCAAAATGTCTTTTGGCCAGTTGAAGTCCTGCTTACTTCATCCTTAAACTCTACTTTAATTATTTAAAACCAAAAAAAGGTCTTCCTTCTCCACCATGATCCTATCTCTATATCAAAGTTCAGACAAACTGATGATTTATCTTCAGAAACCATGAGGAATGACTCATAAAACACTATTTTCCCTTACTTCAGTTCTAAATCAAATGAGCCAGACAGGAAACCCCCTTCTACCACTTGCTTATCCTATTATTTTGATCAAAGTTGTGTTACAAGCAGGTTAGATCTGTAATGAATTAAAATCAATATTTAAAGACGCAATATAAGTTAAATATACTGTTAAGGTAATTACTGTTTTATTGTGAAGGCATCTCTGGCGGACAGCGGCCTTTGGCTTTTATTTTGAAAGGCCGTTCCGGAACAGCCGTGTTCCTAGAAACACGGCAACTTGACAATCGTTCCAATGCATTAACTATAGTCGTGAAAGAGACAAGGAGGGGGAAGGCGTGTGGAAGTAAGCAATGAACTGAAAATGCCACCAATCCTGTTCTAACGTGATGGCGCACATTGAAAACCTAAACGGGCATAAGTACCCCTGTCTTTTGTACCATTACATTTACCAACATAAAACAAGGTCTTTACTAATCAACAATGACAACCTACAGACAGCTTATTTATTTAAATATACAAGCCTTTTCTTTATCCCCCTTTTTGATTCCACTTAAAATCAATCTCTTAATCTGTTCCCATTGCTCCCGATAACTCCCTGGAATTTCAGAATTGTCTTTACTATTCTGACGCAATATATTGACTTCGCTTTTATTTATCTGACTTAATTAACGTGCTTCCCCCCCTTTCAGCCACTAGATGGCAGCAGCAGAGCACAAATGAGCTTCACTCTTCTGAGCGAATGCCTGATTACCACAGACAATCGCTCACACAGGTTATTTAGGTAAAAATCACACAGATTTATTCCCCGGACAGTTTGTCCGGCCTGATAACGTGTTACATATGTCGTCACGCAGGACTCTCTGCCTACCTTGCGATCAACGTTATGTTTACGTCAGCCTTTCAAATTAATTTTTACAGACAAGGGAAACGGGAGCCGGTCTCGTCACAATGTAGGTGGCGTTAGCGCTCTCTCCCAAGGATTTAACAGAATAGCAGTCCATTGATACTTTCGCTTATTCGATCTCAGACTGCTATTTTACCCCCAGTTATAAACGGCGGACCGATCTGAAATATCGACCATCCAGGTTTCGCCGTCTGGGACTTGCACCCAAAACTCACGAACTGCACCGCTCCTACGCCACTTCAGGACTAAACTACCTGAAGATCCACGCAAACTGCTCTAATTTCTTGTTACGCAGGACTCTCTATACCTGACGATCAACGTTCACGTGTTATATATAACTTTCCTAACATGGTATAAAATATGCATTGTATACTCCATTCAAACTTCAAAAACACTCTGAAACCTGGTTCCACAGCCCTGTCTACACGGAAACGTCGGGTCACCATTTGTTAGGAGATTTGTGCTTTAATCTCCTCGCGTTCCTACAAGCTGTTATCTTACATGAAGGGAATCCAGAGCATACACTTAACCGTTTAACAATAATCCACTTTAATGGTAATATACAATGCAATACAATCAAATACATTACCATACACAATCATATCGTATTATGTGTAATGTCAGGAGTTAGGCCTACTCCTGGCTCCTGCCCACAGGCCACCAGACCTCCTGTCCCAGCGACGCGTGAAGAGAGAGACAGAACAGCAAGCTGGATAGGCTTTCATACCAAATGATACAGGAGGGGGTGGAGTTTAAGGACAACTGGTCCAGTCATCTCATACAAACACCTCTGACCCTCACTGTCTCCTATTTCTGCAGCCTCTGCACCGACACACATCCCCCATCACATTCCGAGACCACAGTGGGGTCTCGGTCCAGCTCCCCCACAGCAATAAAACCCTTACCAGCCCTTGGTCTACCGCCATTTTGGTCCTCACATTTATGAAAGGATGAAACAGATAACTCAATATAAAACACACTTCTTAAATATCAGATGCTGCAACGGGCAGCCTAGATGAAGGTGTGCTTACCGGTGTTGTCAGGGCTAGCATGAGGGACAAGGTTTATAGTGTCGGTGAGTAGTGATAGCAAGAGTACCGTTAACCTAGAGTTAATTTATTCACATTAATTCCCATCAACAAATCCATTTTATGTGTCACATGAAATCTTTATTAGGCAAGGCAAGTTTATTTATATAGCACTTTTCAACACATGGCAATTCAAAGTGCTTTACAAAAAATGAAAGACATTAAGAAAAGGCATTTAAAATCAGTCATTAAAAAGAAAAGATAATAAAATAAACATTAAAAGAAAAAGTACATGGATAAAAGTTACAGTGCAGTTTAAGATGTGAATAGTTCAATTAAAAGCAGCGACAAAAAGAAAAGTCTTCAGCCTGGATTTAAAAGTAGTCAGAGTTGCAGCGGACCTGCAGGTTTCTGGGAGTTGGTTCCAGATGTTTGGAGCATAATAACTGAACGCTGCTTCTCCATGTTTAGTTCTGACTCTGGGACAGGAAGCTGACCAGTCCCTGAAGACCTGAGAGATCTGGATGGTTCATCATTTAGCAGGCGGTCAGAAATGTATTTTGGGCCTAAACCATTCAGTGCTTTATAAACCAGCAGCAGTATTTAGAAATCTATTCGTTGACACACAGGAAGCCAGTGTAAAGACTTCAGAACAGGAGTGATGTGATCCACTTTCTTAGTGAGGACTCGAGCAGCGGCGTTCTGAATCAGCTGCAGCTTCCTCATAGATGTGTTAGTGAGACCTGTAAAGACACCATTGCAGTAGTCGAGTCTACTGAAGATAAAGCACGGACAAGTTTTTCCAAATCCTGCTGTGACATTAGTCTTTTAATCCTAGATATGTTCTTTAGGTGATAGTAGGCTGATTTAGTAACTGTTTTAATGTGACTGTTGAAACTCAGGTCTGAGTCCATGACTACACCTAGATTTCTGGCTTTATCTGTTGGTTTGAACATTGCAGACTGAAGCTCAGCGCTAACTTTTAAACGTTCTGCCTTGGCTCCAAAAAGCATTACCTCAGTTTTATCTTTGTTTAATTGGAGAAAGTTCTGACACATCCAGTCATTGATTTGTTCAATGCACTTACTCAGTGTTTGAATTGGAGCATAGTCTCCTGGTGAAATGGTTAGGTAAATGTGTGTGTCATCTGCATAGCTATGGTAACTGATTTTGTTGTTCTTCATTATCTGAGCCAGTGGTAGCATGTAGACGTTAAAGAGAAGAGGCCCCAAGATTACAAATATTACACACCAGAAAACACAGAAATATCCATGAAATAAACATACAGTAGGCTATAAACAATTAAAGGGATAATTAGGAAGGCATTACAAATGTAAATATATTTTAAATAATAAAACAATCCCACCACCACAGGTATCTACAGGAGAAGAGGGAATTCTCTCCACAGAATGTGAATGCCCACGTGGAGAATGGAAATGCAGTCATGCGGCTGCATTAGCCATCTTTGCCATCCACAGTTTCAGCTGCACTGACGTGCCCCCCCGTCAGTGGAAGAAGCCAACGGCAGCTAAACGTACGCATTCAGTAGAGGAGCTATTTCCTCCAACCAATAACTCACTCAACCCGCTGACAAGAGAGCCCACCTCCGAAGATCGCGACTGGCTGAGGGACAGACTCGGGGCAGGTTCTCAGGAATGTCTTGGCTTCTCTCCCCCGAGCCAGAAGAGGAACACTACAGCTTGGAAACACTTACTGTTCCTGAAATTCTCAAACCTGTTGGGCATCAGGGACCTGAGGCAATTGTGGCAAGCATGGCATTGTCTGAGGAGCAACAGAGGGCAATTCAGGTGGCTACACTGGTCAGCGAACCAACCCAAACTGGCCTTTGTTCAGGAAAGGAAGGTTGACTGCCAGCAACGTTGGAGCTGAGGTCAAAGCGTGTGACTGCTGCCCTTAGTGCCAGGGTGCTAGGGCAACAACAGGCCCTTGATGGTGTGTTGCCTGTACAGTGGGGGACTATGAATGAATGTGAGGGCGTCAGGGCATTCACCACTGCATCCCAGATGCAGGTCCATGAGTCAGGTTTGTGGCTCTCCCAATCAGGAGTGTTGGGGGCATCTCCAGATGGCCTGGTAGGGTCTCCCGCTGTGCTGGAGGTAAAGTCCCTACGGAGCCAGGGACATGACAATCAGTGAAGCATTGCAAGTCAAGGGCTTCTGTGTCAGTAAGGAGGGAGAAACATTCAGCCTGCGTGAGGAGCATCCTTACTGGCACCAAGTGCAAGGTCAGCATCACCTCACTGCAAGAAAGAAGAAGAAATTAAGAAATTGTGAATCGTTTTTAATTTACATTTACTCGCCTTTGCAATGTTGTGGTTGTTAGAGTGTTACCCCCTAAACGCACCAGGAGCGTCTGCGCCGCGTTACGTTGCGGCTGCGCCACGCTGTGACCTAACACACCAGGCGCGTTTCAAAACGTTGCGGAAGCGGAGCGTCGTGTGTGCAGCCTCGCAGTTCTTAATTAACTTTAAAACATTAATATGTAGTTGTTACCTTCCACTCCACAAACTGCAGCGACTAAAAACCAGGCCTCGTCCTTTCTGATGTTGTCCTTGTAGTAAGCATTGGTTACATCGTATACAATGGTGTGTTTCTCCACTTCCATTATGAACACCTCGTCGTCCATTGTGCGTATCGTAGTGGAGGTGTTGTGATGAAGGAGGGGGGTCTGCTAAATTAGTATATACGCGGGATGGGCCTGGCCCGGATGCTCACCTTTCCACTTCCTGCGAGGGGGGGGCTGCCTGCCCGACCTTACGGCTGCGCCGCGGCAAAAATAGGATTCATCCTAATTTTAGAGAAGCGCTGCGCCGAGCCGCTTCTGGGACGCGTCTGAGCCGTAACGCGGCGCGTGTGGTGGAATAGCACCCATTGACTAGAGTGGCCGCGATCCTTACGACCGCCGCGGCGCAGCCGTAACGCGGCGCAGCCGTAACGCGGCGCAGACGCTCCTGGTGCGTTTAGGGGGTTAGGCTTCCTGTCAGCTCGTCTGTTGGGAAGATATTAGTTTCATGGAAGTCACATCGTCACAAATAAGAGCATTAAGACATACAGTACATAGGCTAAAACAAAACATCTAAAGATATAACCTTGCACTTTGTCTCGTGAACATTTTCACTATTTTGACATTTTTATAGATCAAAATTGAACTAAAGAAATAAAGGTAGATTAATCCATATTGAAAATAGGTGTCAGCTGCTACACTAATTATAATAGTTATATTTCTTAATTAATTAAGATATTACTGTATTGATCCCAATTGGGGAAATGTTTGTGTTGCAGCAGCATAACAAGAAAAACAAAATATAAGTTATTATATATACAAAAGTATGTGAGGGATGGAATATTAAATTGAATATAAATGTAAAATGTACATGTGATGTTACGTCCAAGAGAAGCGATGGAGCAGAGAGTTCTCTGCCAGCCAGAGGTGATTTGTTATTAGTTCAATATGTCAAACTGATTTCCCTGACTACAATCTTTAGTCACATGGTGAAACGTTATGCTGCTTGTACTAATTAGACTTATCATATAAGCCACACAGGTTTTAATAGGATGTATTCATTTTCTTTACTTATGTTGCGATCTTTTCAGCAGTGCCATCTCTAAAACGGCGATACACTACCCATCATTTACATTTCACCGTGACATGGACAACAATGTAACGTCAGCTTACCTCATGGCACGAATCCAGACTCTCCTTTGGAAAACATTGGCCGGGAAACGATAGAACGAGCACGTTTCATGCGAAGACCTGTGGCTGCAACCCGGAGCAAAGCAACAAACCATTGCGTAGCTAACTAGTAGCGCTAGCTTTAGCTGACGTTAGCCAACGAAACGAACTGCCGAGTAAAATTGGAAAACACTGGTAATTAATTGTTCTATAATTTATAAAACTACGGTGTTAAAAATGACCATTTCAAAAATAGAGATTCTAATGGTAAGATATAGATATACAGATACTAAAGATACTACAGATAGGCTACTAAAGATAGGCAGGTACTTGCTTTCAAGCAGAACACAGGGGGAAACAAACTTAGCGGGAGTGTTTACGTGTGTAGGCGTAATGACGTACAACGGACTCGACCATTTCTGTAGTGCTATTCAGCCACTCGGTAACAACCATCGTTTTTCAGACACGTAAACTCTTCAGAAATCACCAGTGGGGTCACGGCTGATGTATCTACTGTCGTAGAACAAAACGTGATTTATCTCTTAAATTTGTGTCAACCACAGACCTTATTTCGAGCTATTTTCCAAAACCCTATGGAGAAAATACATTGCTTTTTTGACGAAGGAACCGGAAGTGCTAAAAATGCTAACTTACTTCCGGGTTTTAGGACGCGTCACTGCGGTTCTCTATAGACAGGATAACAGCAATGGAGAGGAGCAGCTACATTTCAAAACATATATCCACGAAGATTAAAACATGAAGACTTGTGACTCGGACTTGACTTGGACTCTTCTTAAGTGACTTGGACTCGGACTCGAACACAGGTAATGATGACTCGGACTCGGACTCGACTTGGACACTCCTTGGGTGACTCGGACTTGGACTCGGACTCGACTACGACTCTCCCTTGGTGACTCGGACTTGGACTCGGACTCGAAGAGTGGTGACTCGAGGGTGACTTGGACTCGTGAATTGGTGACTTGACTACAACACTGGCTCTATGTAACCCGTGCTGTTTCCTGAATTGGAGCCAAATGCTAGGTGCTAGTAACAATACGGTTACTCACATGTGTATGGGTCGCTACAGGAAGCTAAGAGCAGATCATAGAACGCAAAGGAGCAGAAGATGACAGCTCGATATGTACCCACGGTGGGCAGGGGTCTGAATGTTTATAGTTAGCCCAATAGAGGAGTGTGTTAAGATTAGAGGCCCAGTAATAGTGGCGAAAGTTGGGGAGCGCCAGGCCCTTCTGATTGAGGGAGCTGGAGACACAACCTTCTCTACGCGCAGGTTGTTGTTCCAGATGAACGCATTCAGCTGCTTATCAAGATCAGTGAACAAAGATGTGTTGATGCGCACTGGGATGTGTTGGACAAGGTAAAGACACTTTGGCAGGATGACCATCTTTATAGGGTTGACGCGACCCGCAAGAGACGGGGGAGGGGAGGCCCACCGAGACATATCGGCTTGGCATTGATCCAGTAGAGCAGGGGTGTCAAACTCAAGGCCCGGGGGCCAAATCCGGCCCGCGACTTCATTTCATGCGGCCCCTCAAGAGATTGCAAAGAATATAATATGTTTATTATACGGTTACATGCCGATTTACAGAAGCTCGTTGCCCATAAACTACATATCCCACAATGCATCTAGAATTTGACTTTTTTTCTCAGAACAAGTTTTTTTCTCAGAATTTCACTTATTTTCATCAAAATATTAATTTTTTCTCAGAATTAGATTTTTTTTAATCATTTTGTAACATTCTCACTGAAGAGACTTGCAATGATTTGCCCTATACTTCTGCTTTCAGACGTAGTTAATTATGAAGTTATTACCCTATCCGATATTAATCCAATGCAGAGGCAATAATGTCATATAATACATTATTTTATATATATTAAATATTTATAAATGTATTTTGATATAGTCTTAAAGTTACAACCGGCCCTTTGAGTGCAACCATAATGCTGATGTGGCCCGCGAAGAAATTGAGTTTGACACCCCTGCAGTAGAGGCTGAACGTCTTTAGGGACCAGGTCTTTAAAAGAGTTTGCAACAAACACCCCCAAGTATTTGAACCCCTCCACAGCCCCTTTAAAGGGGATAGGGATTGGGGAAGTGCCTCAGCCATTTTATTTACAAAAAATACTTCGCTCTTTTGAATGTTTAGTTTGTAACCTGATACACGGCCAAATTGATCTAAAATCGACAGTATGGGGGGGAGAGAGGGTAAGGGGTTCGAGATCATAAGAAGAAGGTCATCAGCATAGAGAGACAGTTTATGAACCATGCCATGACGCGTAATGCCCTCAAACCTATCATGGCTTCTGAGCCAGATAGCGAGAGGTTCAATGGCTATATTGAACAACAGCGGCGAAAGAGGACACCCCTGGCGAGTACCACGTTGGAGAGAGAAAGGGGGAGATCTAATGCCATTAGTGTGTACAGAGGCAGATGGAGAGGTATATAGGAGTTTAATCCAGGAAATAAATTGGGAATCGAAACCAAATGTATCAAGACTAGAAAATAGGAAACCCCACTCAACCCTATCGAAGGCCTTCTCTGCGTCAAGTGTCACTATGACTTCGGGGGTGTTAGAGGATGGAGAGAAAATTATATTGAGCCTCCTTGTGTTAAAAAAAGAGTGTCTCCCCACCGTAAAGCCCGTTTGGTCCAGAGAAATGATATCTGGCAGTACACGTTGGAGGCGGATAGCCAGTATTTTGGCCAGTATCTTGCAGTCCACATTCAACAGTGAGATTGGTCTGTAACTGCCACACGAAGTAGGATCTTTGTCTTTCTTGAGAAGCAAGGAGATAGACGCAATGGACAACGTTTCTGGCAATCGGCCTGTCTGGAGAGAGTCATTGTACATCCTAGCCAAAATCGGGGCTAACTTGGAAGAATATGCCTTATAGAATTGAACTGTAGGCTATAGCCAGACCCGGCGGCAGACATACGTCTCTGGGCGGGTATTTGATTTACCAAGGCGGGCCCGAAACTTACATTTCCCGGGGTTTGAGGTTGCCATAAGGCTGTTGACGGGGTGGAGAAGTGGAGTGAGGTTGAGCGATGGAGAGAAAGGGAGAGAGAGAGAGAGAGAGCGAGGCAGAGTGCGTGTGCAGCGGTCTGCTTGCGCACAGAGCAGGAGTTTGTGAGAGAGCCGGCTTGAGAGTCAATTTCTCTTCAAAATATAATTGATTGCCAGCCTCCCTTGTCCCTGCCTGGCTTGCTAGCTCGTTGGTAACATAACTGATGTCTTCTAATGTGCTGCATCTGGCGCTGAGTTGCCATATTCCTTTCATGAAGCACTTCCTGATATCCATTGTTGCAGATAAATATAAATGATAATAGCCAAAACTAACCTAGCAAGAGTAAACGGACAGGCTGCTGTGCCGCATCTCACTCAAAAAAAGAAATTAAAAAAAAGATATTAAACTAATCTTTCAACATAGTTTAAAACTAAAATAAATATTAGGACAAAGCTCTACAAATAACAACAATAAACATAATAATAAAACAATTAAAATGTTGTATTCAGCCTTGATTAAAACAGCGGGCCCAAATCCTGGATGGGCGGGCCCGGTCCCATGACGCCGGGTCTGTGTATAGCCGTCGGGCCCAGGAGACTTCCCACTTTGCATAGATTGTATTGCATCATGTATCTCAAGGGTGGAGATGGGGCTGCCCATTTCGCTAGCGATGTTCTCGTTAATTTTGGGGTAAATTAAGGAGTCAAGAGGATTGGGGGTCGTGGCAGGGATCGGGGGGCAATCCGAAGTGTAGAGATTGGTGTACAATTCCGAGAAAGACCCGTTAATATCAGCTGGGTTAAAAGTAAGGTTGCCATCGGACAATCTGATTTGGGGAATCAATCTGGACGCACTGACCGCACGAGCTTGTTGAGCTAGGAGTCTACCAGCTTTGTCGCCCTGCTCAAAGTAACGCTGCCTACACTGTCTCAGTTGTCTCTCAACAATGCCTGTCATCAGAATCAATCAATCAATCAATCAATGTTTATTTATATAGCCCAATATCACAAATGTTACATTTGTCTCAGTGGTCTTCACAGTGTGTACAGAATATCAGTATGACAATACGACACCCTCTGTCCTTAGACCCTCACATCGTACAAGGAAAAACTTCCAAAGAAAACCCAGTTTAAAGGGAAAAATGGGAGAAACCTCAGGGAGAGCCACAGAGGAGGGATCCCTCTCCCAGGACGGACAGACGTGCAATAGATGCCATGTGTAAATTGAAAAGATAATACATTTGCAACATAGGTAGTCCAGATGTTTGGAAATGCATGTGTGTATAATAGGAAGATGAATCCACGAGGATATCCATCCAGGACCTATGATCCAGGACCACAGCCACGACTCAAGATCCAGCGCTCGCGATCCAGGACACAGGACCGCAGGATCATCCATGACTCCGGATCCCAGCGTATATAGACACCAAAAAGAAAGACATTTGGGGAAGCTGGGTTAATCGGAACATGAGTGTACACGGGTATAGACAGAGAGAAGGAAGAAGTAAGATGTCCCCCGACAAACTAAGCCTATATCAGCAAAACTAGGGGCTGAATCTAATCAGCCCTAACTATAAGCTTTATCAAAAAGGAAGGTCTTAAGCGCACTCTTAAAAACGGATAGGGTGTCTGCCGCCCGAACACAAACTGGAAGCTGATTCCACAAATGTGGAGCTTGATAAGAAAAGGCTCTGGCTCCCATTGTACTTTTAAAGATTCTAGGAACAACCAACAACCCTGCATTCTTGGAACGCAATGCCCTAGTAGGACAGTAGGGTGTAATGAGTTCTTTAAGGTAAGATGGCGCCTGCCCATTAAGGGCTTTGTAGGCGAGAAGAAGAATTTAAATTCTATCTATCCTGTGTTCTATAGGGAGCCAGTGTAAGGCAGCCAGAACAGGAGTAATGTGGTCCCTTTTCCTAACTCTGGTTAGTACACGAGCCGCAGCATTTTGAATCAGCTGAAGCGACTTGATTGACTTCTTGGTACTCCTGATAATAAAGAGTTACAATAATCCAGCCTAGAAGTAACAAATGCATGGACTAGTTTCTCTGCATCGTTTTGAGGCAAGATATGCCTGATTTTTGCAATGTTACGTAGATGGAAGTAGGCGGTCCTTGAAATTGATTTTATGTGGGCGTTAAAGGATAAATCCTGATCAAATATAACACCAAGATTCCTTACAGTCTCACTGGAGGCCAAATTAATGCCATCCATAGTTAGTATGTCTTTAGATAATTTGTTTCGTAGATTCTTCCGGCCAAGTACAATAACTTCAGTTTTCGTCGTGTTTAACATCAAAAAGTTTAAGGTCATCCACGTTTTTAAGTCCTTAAGGCAGTCTTGAATTTTATTTAGATGATTAATTTCATCAGGCTTGATTGATAAATATAGTTGAGTATCATCCGCATAACAATGAAAGTTTACAGAATGATTCCTTATAATATTGCCTAACGGAAGCATATATAATGTGAACAAAATAGGTCCGAGCACTGAGCCCTGTGGCACTCCATGGCTAACTTTGGTTTGCGTGGAAGATTCATCGTTGACACGTACAAACTGAGAGCGTTCAGATAGATAGGACCTAAACCAGCCTAAAGCAGTTCCCTGTATGCCAACTAAGTGCTCTAGTCTTTGCAATAGGATATCATGGTCGATAGTATCAAATGCAGCACTGAGATCGAGCAAAACAAGAATAGAGACAAGTCCCTTGTCTGAGGCTATTAGAATATCATTTGTGACTTTAACCAGAGCTGTCTCTGTGCTATGATGTGTTCTAAAGCCAGACTGAAAATCTTCAGATAAATCATTGTTTTTTAAGTAATCACACAACTGTTTTGCGACCGCTTTCTCAAGAATTTTTGAGAGGAACGGAAGATTAGAAATAGGTCTATAGTTGGCTAAAACCTCTGGATCGAGGTTGTGCTTTTTAAGAAGCGGTTTTATCACTGCTACTTTGAATGATTGTGGAACATAGCCTGATAATAAAGACATATTCATAATATTTAATAAAGAAGTGCTAATTAATGGAAAAACTTCCTTCAACAGCTTAGTTGTAATTGGGTCTAACATGCACGTTGATGGTTTAGAAGAGAGAATCATTTAATGTAATTGTTCAAGGTTAATGGCTGAAAAGCATTCTAGTTTACTATCTAGTGTAATATTAGAACTTACGATTCCGGGAGCTGTTGATAACACTATACTGGTCGAAGGCAAGAGGTCATTAATTTTGTTTCTAAGAGTAACAATTTTATCGTTAAAAAAGCACATAAAATCATTGCTACTGAGTGCTATGGGAATAGAAGGCTCAATGGAGCTGTGGCTCTCTGTCAGCCTGGCTACAGTGCTGAAAAGAAATCTTGCATTATTCTTATTCTCATCTATTAATGAAGAGTAGTAGGCTGCTCTCGCTTTACGCAGTGCTTTCTTATATTCATTGAGAGTAATATGCCAAATTAAACGAGATTCTTCAAGTTTAGTGGAACGCCATATCCTTTCAAGTTGTCTAGACTTTTGCTTTATTTTGCGGGTTTCGGGCATTATGCCATGGAGCTAATCTATGTTGTTTTATTTTCTTCTTTTTCAAAGGAGCAACAGAGTCTCATTTTATTCGCAGCGCATCTATAGCACTATCAACAACATGATCAATTTGGGGTGGTGTACATTTTGTATAAGTTTCCTCCCCTACATGCAGACATGCTATCGAGTTAAGTATTGGTGGAATCTCTTCCTTAAATGTGGCTATAGCACTAACAGATAGGTTTCTGCTGCAAGAGCTTTTGACTAATGCTTTGTAGTCTCGTAATAGTACTTCAAAAGTTACTAAGAAATGGTCGGATAAAGCAGGATTATGCGGTTCGACTAATAGTTGCTCAATTTCAATACCATAAGTCAGAACAAGGTCGAGAGTGTGATTATAGCAGTGGGTTGGTTTATTTACACTCTGACAGAAACCAACAGAATCTAATATAGAGTTAAATGCAACAGTAAGGCTATTTTATCATCGTCAACATGAATATTAAAGTCACCTACGATAATTACTTTGTCTGTTTTAAGAACCAAAGTTGATAAAAACTCAGAGAATTCTGATAAGAATTCTGAATAAGGACCTGGTGCACGATACACTGTAACAAATAAGATTGGCTGCAAAGTTTTCCAGGTCGGATGCGTAAGACTAAAAACGAGGCTTTCAAAAGAGGTATAATTACATTTTGGTTTAGTATTGATAAGTAAACTTGAGTCAAAGATTGCTGCAACTCCACCTCCTCGGCCCGTGCCTCGGCAATATGAGTGTTGACATGGCTGGGTGGAGTGGCCTCATTTATGCTGACATATTCTTCATGTCTCAACCAAGTTTCAGTGAGACAGCATATATCAATATTATAATCTGATATTAAATCATTTACCAATATTGCTTTAGATGCTAGAGATCTTATGTTTAAGAGACCACATTTAATCTTCCTGTTTTGTTGCACTGTAGTAGTTGTTACATTTACTTTTAGATTATGTATGACACCTCTATTAGGTTTTACCTTAAATTGTCCTTGGGCAGATACACACACACACACACACACCACACACACACACACACACACACACACACACACACACACACACACACACACACACACACACACACACACACACACACACACACACACACACACACACACACACACACACACCACACCACACACACACACACACACACACACCGCTAATATTGGGTATTTTATTGGGTTCGGGATTCCTATGGGTGACTGCCTAGGAGAGAGCGCAGAGAAGCGTGTAAGACTGCGACTCTGCCTCCTGGTCTCAACTCCAGTTCGTCATGGATTACGTCCACAAAGCCCTGAAATGTTTGAGAATGAGATCTGCACCTTTCAAAGTAGGGTGAATGCCGTCTCTCTTAATCAGACCAGGTTTTCCCCAGAAGGCTGTCCAATTATTTACGAAGCCCACATTGTTTGCTGGGCACCACCAAGACAACCAGCGCTGAAATGATGACATGCGGCTATACATGTCATCATTGATCAGATTGGGGAGGGGACCAGAGAGGATTACGGTGTCCGACATTGTTTTAGCATAACTACACACCGACTCCACATTAAGTTTGGTGCATTCTGATTGGCGTAAACGAACATCATTACCAGATGATGTTGATGAACAGAAGCTCGTGTTCTGAATGTAGAAGGAGGGCGTTTTTTATAGAGAGAAGGAGAGGGAGAGGAGGAGTATGTTTCATCGAGTAAGCGAAGCTCAACACAGATTTCTGAAAGCCTTTTCAATCTTTTCTCTTACGTGAAGTGTACGAAATGACCTGTCCCCGCACAGTGGCCTTAAGAGCCTCCCAAAGAATACCGCTACTAACGTCGGAAGTGTCATTCATTTCAATGTAGGAAGAAATCTGAGTGGAAAGATAGTCTCTAAATTCACTGTCTGACAGCAGGGGAGAATTGCATTTCCATAATGGAGGGGGGGACATACCAAGAGGGAAATTAATGTCAACCGAGGTGGGAGAATGATCTGAGATGGCTATCGGATGGTATTCGCATGAATTAACTAGATGAATCAAATTGTTATCGAGTAAAAAGAAATGAATTCGTGAAAAAGTGTGGTGCCTGTGCGAGAAGAAGGAAAATGCTCTACTTTGCGGGTTAATAAATCTCCAGGGGTTTGAGAGTCCTAATCGTGATGCATTGTGCATTACTACCTTGGCCGAATTGGAGGGAGTGGCTTGTGTGAGCGATGAACTGTCGAGACTCACGTCCTGGACCAAATTCCACCAGCCATAATATTACGATGGTTGTCGAAGTTGGGAATTTGAGCAAAGAGGTTCACAAAAAAATTACCGGACGGACGTGTTCTTCACAAAGAGAGGAGGACGAGGAAAAGACTGAGGACGGTTCTCATCAAGAGAGGAGGATGAGGAGAGACTGACGGACGTGTTCTTCATCAAGAGAGGAGGACGAGGAGAAGACTGACGACCTCTTCTTTCACAAAGAGAGGAGGACGAGGAGAAAGCCTGACGGACGTGTTCTTCATCAAGAGAGGAGGACGAAGAGAAGACTGACGGACGTGTTCTTCATCAGAGAGGAGGAACGAGGAGAAGACTGACGGACGTGTTCTTCATCAAGAGAGGAGGACGACCTTGTTCTGACTTATGGTATTGAAATTGAGCAACTATTAGTCGAACCGCATAATCCTGCTCTATCCGACCATTTCTTAGTAACTTTTGAAGTACTGTTACTAGACTACAAAGCATTAGTCAAAAGCTCCTGCAGCAGAAACCTATCTGTTAGTGCTATAGCCACATTTAAGGAAGAGATTCCACCAATACTTAACTCGATAGCATGTCTGCATGTAGGGGAGGAAACTTATACAAAATGTACACCACCCCAAATTGATCATGTTGTTGATAGTGCTATAGATGCGCTGCGAATAAAATTAGACTCTGTTGCTCCTTTGAAAAAGAAGAAAATAAAACAACATAGATTAGCTCCATGGCATAATGCCGAAACCCGCAAAATAAAGCAAAAGTCGAGACAACTTGAAAGGATATGGCGTTCCACTAAACTTGAAGAATCTCGTTTAATTTGGCATATTACTCTCAATGAATATAAGAAAGCACTGCGTAAAGCGAGAGCAGCCTACTACTCTTCATTAAAAGATGAGAACAAGAATAATGCAAGATGTCTTTTCAGCACTGTAGCCAGGCTGACAGAGAGCCACAGCTCCATTGAGCCTTCTATTCCCATAGCACTCAGTAGAAATGATTTTATGTGCTTTTTTAACGATAACATTGTTACTCTTAGAAACAAAATTAATGACCTCTTACCTTTGACCAGTATAGTGTTATCAACGGCTCCCGGAAACGTAAGTTCTAATATTACACTAGATAGTAAACTAGAATGCTTTTCAGCCATTAACCTTGAACAATTACATTCAATGATTCTCTCTTCTAAACCATCACGTGCATGTTAGACCCAATTCCAACTAAGCTGTTGAAGGAAGTTTTTCCATTAATTAGCACTTCTTTATTAAATATTATGAATATGTCTTTATTATCAGGCTATGTTCCACAATCATTCAAAGTAGCAGTGATAAAACCGCTTCTTAAAAAGCACAACCTCGATCCAGAGGTTTTAGCCAACTATAGACCTATTTCTAATCTTCCGTTCCTCTCAAAGATTCTTGAGAAAGCGGTCGCAAAACAGTTGTGTGATTACTTAAAAAACAATGATTTATTTGAAGATTTTCAGTCTGGCTTTAGAACACATCATAGCACAGAGACAGCTCTGGTTAAAGTCACAAATGACATTCTAATAGCCTCAGACAAGGGACTTGTCTCTATTCTTGTTTTGCTCGATCTCAGTGCTGCATTGATACTATCGACCATGATATCCTATTGCAAAGACTAGAGCACTTAGTTGGCATACAGGGAACTGCTTTAGGCTGGTTTAGGTCCTATCTATCTGAACGCTCTCAGTTTGTACGTGTCAACGACGAATCTTCCACGCAAACCAAAGTTAGCCATGGAGTGCCACAGGGCTCAGTGCTCGGACCTATTTTGTTCACATTATATATGCTTCCGTTAGGCAATATTATAAGGAATCATTCTGTAAACTTTCATTGTTATGCGGATGATACTCAACTATATTTATCAATCAAGCCTGATGAAATTAATCATCTAAATAAAATTCAGGACTGCCTTAGGGACTTGAAAGCGTGGATGACCTTAAACTTTTTGATGTTAAACACGACCAAAACTGAAGTTATTGTACTTGGCCCGAAGAATCTAAGAAACAAATTATCTAAAGATATACTAACTATGGATGGCATTAATTTGGCCTCCAGTGAGACTGTAAGGAATCTTGGTGTTATATTTGATCAGGATTTATCCTTTAACGCCCACATAAAATCAATTTCAAGGACCGCCTACTTCCATCTACGTAACATTGCAAAAATCAGGCATATCTTGCCTCAAAACGATGCAGAGAAACTAGTCCATGCATTTGTTACTTCTAGGCTGGATTATTGTAACTCTTTATTATCAGGGAGTACCAAGAAGTCAGTCAAGTCGCTTCAGCTGATTCAAAATGCTGCGGCTCGTGTACTAACCAGAGTTAGGAAAAGGGACCACATTACTCCTGTTCTGGCTGCCTTCATTTCATTTCATTTCATTTCAAACCTTTATTTATACAGATAAAATCCCATTGAGATCATTGATCTCTTTTCCAAGGGAGACCTGTTCAAGTAGTTCCACATGAAACATAAAAACATAAATAGAACAACAAAAGGACATCATCAGCATCATTTACAAAATTATCCACATAAACAGGTACCAATAGCTTCCGATTGAGTAGCATCCAACCGAGCTTTAAAAACATTTAGTGGCACCAGATTGTTCAGTTTCCATTTAATTTGCAGACTGTTCCAAGACAGAGGAGCTGCATCTAAAAGCTGTCTTCCCTAAGACAGTCCTAGCAGTTGGCACATTTAATAAAACCACAGCATTCGATCTCAGGCAGTAGCCACTTACAGTTCTCAGCAGATATAAGATGGAAGTTTCCCTAGCATGGCTTTGTATATAAAAATGTACCAGTGACTGAGCCTCCGTACAGTTAGTGAAAGCAAACCAGCCCTTGCATACAGGGTACAGTGATGGGTTAATGCCTTACACTGGCTCCCTATAGAACACAGGATAGAATTTAAAATTCTTCTTCTCGCCTACAAAGCCCTTAATGGGCAGGCGCCATCTTACCTTAAAGAACTCATTATACCCTACTGGCCTACTAGGGCATTGCGTTCCAAGAATGCAGGGTTGTTGGTTGTTCCTTGAGTCTCTAAAAGTACAATGGGAGCCAGAGCCTTTTCTTATCAAGCTCCACATTTGTGGAATCAGCTTCCAGTTTGTGTTCGGGCGGCAGACACCCTATCCGTTTCTAAGAGTGCGCTGAAGACCTTCCTTTTTGATAAAGCTTATAGTTAGGGCTGATTAGATTCAGCCCCTAGTTTTGCTGATATAGGCTTAGTTTGTCGGGGGACATCTTACTTCTTCCTTCTCTCTGTCTGTACCTGTGTACACTCATGTTCCGATTAACCCAGCTTCCCCACATGTCTTTCTTTTTGGTGTCTATATACGCCGGGATCCGGAGTCATGGATGATCCTGCGGTCCTGTGTCCTGGATCGCGAGCGCTGGATCTTGAGTCGTGGCTGTGGTCCTGGATCATAAGTCCTGGATGGCTATCCTCGTGGATTCATCTTCCTATTATACACACATGCATTTCCAAACATCTGGACTACCTATGTTGCAAATGTATTATCTTTTCAATTTACACACGGCATCTATTGCACGTCTGTCCGTCCTGGGAGAGGGATCCCTCCTCTGTTGCTCTCCCTGAGGTTTCTCCCATTTTTCCCTTTAAACTGGGTTTTCTCTGGAAGTTTTTCCTTGTACGATGTGAGGGTCTAAGGACAGAGGGTGTCGTATTGTCATACTGATATTCTGTACACACTGTGAAGACCACTGAGACAAATGTAACATTTGTGATATTGGGCTATATAAATAAACATTGATTGATTGATTGATTGATTGATTGATTGATTGATTGACGAGGAGAAGACTGACGGACGTGTTCTTCACCAAGAGAGGAGGACGAGGAGAAGACTGACGGACGTGTTCTTCATACAGAGAGGAGGACGAGGAGAAGACTGACGGACGTGTTCTTCATCAAGAGAGGAGGACGAAGAGAAGACTGACGGACGTGTTCTTCATCAAGAGAGGAGGACGAGGAGAAGACTGACGGACGTGTTCTTCATACAGAGAGGAGGACGAGGAGAAGACTGACGGACGTGTTCTTCATACAGAGAGGAGGACGAGGAGAAGACTGATGGACGTGTTCTTCACCAAGAGAGGAGGACGAGGAGAAGACTGACGGACGTGTTCTTCATCAAGAGAGGAGGACGAGGAGAAGACTGACGGACGTGTTCTTCACCAAGAGAGGAGGACGAGGAGAAGACTGACGGACGTGTTCTTCATCAAGAGAGGAGGACGAGGAGAAGACTGACGGACGTGTTCTTCATCAAGAGAGGAGGACGAGGAGAAGACTGACGGACGTGTTCTTCACGAAGAGAGGAGGACGAGGAGAAGACTGACGGACGTGTTCTTCATCAAGAGAGGAGGACGAGGAGAAGACTGACGGACGTGTTCTTCACGAAGAGAGGAGGACGAGGAGAAGACTGACGGACGTGTTCTTCATCAAGAGAGGAGGACGAGGAGAAGACTGACGGACGTGTTCTTCATCAAGAGAGGAGGACGAGGAGAAGACTGACGGACGTGTTCTTCATCAAGAGAGGAGGACGAGGAGAAGACTGACGGACGTGTTCTTCATCAAGAGAGGAGGACGAGGAGAAGACTGACCAAGGCCACAAAAGAGGCTCCATAAGATGGATCAGGGAGGGCCCACTGGTATTTGTGAAGTGGATGGACAACAGGGAAGTAGCTGTCTGCTCCACCATCCATGAAGCATACTCTGGCAACACCGTGCAGAGAAGGCAGAAGCAGAGAGATGGCTCCTGGTCCCGAGTAGAGACCCCCTGTCCCACACCTGTTGCTGAGTGCACTGCACACATGGGTGGAGTTGATCCGTCAGATCAGCTCTTACAGTACTACTCTTCAAAGCACAAGACCATGCGCTGGTACAGGAGCCTGTTTTATCATTTCCCGGACATTGCCACTACAAACAGCTTCATTATGTACAAAGAAGTCTGTCTGTCTGTCACAACAGAAGAAGCCCATGACACACAGAGCACTCATGGAGGAGCTGAGTGCTGAGCTCTGTGGCAAGCCTGTCCATACACCTCCTGTCCGGGCACCTGCAGCTCATCTTCCTGTGCCCATTGCTGATGGCCAGGCAGAAAGCGACAGGGCCACCACAGGTCGCAGGAAATGCGAACATTGCTACTTCCAAGGCAAGAGAAAGGACACACCTTGGAAGTGCAAGCAGTGTGATGTTGCCCTGTGTGTCTCACTGGAACGCAACTGCTTTGAGGCATGGCATGAGGACTTAATCTGAGTGAAAGTCCATCATCTTCTCCTGCTTATCTGGTTGGGTCGAGTGGTGAGTGAAAGTGTTTTTTATAAATAGTTGAAAAAAAGCTCTGAGGTTCAATATTGTAACAAGTGTGTTTTTGCTGTTTTTATTTGTATGTATAATGAATAGTTGCTTGAAGGAAAAAAAATGCAATATTGTAAATAGTGAGATTTTGCAGTTTATATACATTGTTGGTATTATAATAAATTGATGGTTAAAAAAAAGTTCTAATGCTCAATTCTTTTTTTTGTACACATCACATGAACCTTGTTATGTGATATGAAGTCATTATTCAGTCCTGATGTATCTCAGCCGTTGCTGTGGTGAAAGTAGAGTGATTGACAGCTGTTTTACTGAGAATTCGAATGTATTACATTTAATTGTAGACATGAATATCACAATTATATACAGTGTAATTCAAATATGTCACTACTATTGTAATCCTAAGACTTTTGAAGATTTTCCGAAAATCAGATGTCAAATTTTAAGCTACTTATCTCATCAAACAGTGCTCTTAGGTGAGTAATTTGCATATATAGCAATACTAGAGATTGTCCTGAACATTTTGATATGTAACACATGGGTGCCATGTTAGAAGAAACACATTTAAAAGGTGATTTAAGAAACCATCTAAAAATCGAGAAAACACCCTTAGAGGGTTAAACAGCATAATAATAAGGACGATCGTCCGTTCTGTGATTCTCCAGAACACACATGGCCAGTCCGCCCCTGTGTAGCATATTATTTCAATGAGAGATGAGCAGATCACCACTGGGCTTTCAACTAAAGACACAGCCACGCAAAAACTGGTTGCCGACCCCTGCCATAGAATATGTCTGGTCATGTCCAGTCCTGCACATCAGAGGCCATGCCCAGTTTCCACAAATATGGGTGTGGAGGAGTTGTCTTAGGTTTTTCTATCCTGTTTTCGGGCATAAAGACACTGGCGGATGGGGAGGAACTGGTTCCCCTGGTATGCTCTCTCTCGGTAAGCTCTGTCCCTCAGAGCTGGGTCTTTGCTCTCGGTAAGGTTCTCTCAAACTTGGTAAATATCTCTCAAATGTCTTGGTTGAATGCCGAGTGAATTACTTTGTTGAATGTGTGGAATGAATTGAGATGTGTTAGTGAGTATTAGTAACCGCCACCTATGAGGATCTTCCTCCGAATACCTGCGGGAGATAGGTACGTGTTTGTGAATGTTAGTACCCGCCACCTGTTGGCGTCGTTTGGACAACAAAAACAGAGTGAAGCTCTCATACCATAAACCATCTTTGAGTACAGACACCATCCTGCAGAGAGCACACAGCCCAACAGCACGTTTTTGGTCTAGCATCATTTTACAACACGTTTGCATTAATACACTAAGACTAGCTGGTCCATTGTAAAGGTCAGTCCACCTTAAATGAACAGTGGGTGATCAGCAGGTGAAAGGCAGGACACGGGAACTTGGTCCTGAGGAGATGCAACGATTATTAAATAAGAAATAGTCGAGCCAAGGGGTCAAAGAAATGAACATTTGTGATTATTAGTGAATCGGTTGCAGATGGGTGAAAACAGGCTTAGGGAGTAACATATTACATGTTACGGCATTAGGTCATCAGGATACAAAATAGGAAAATGTATTCCCTTATAGTTACAGGAGCAAAAACACTCCGATAACAGGTACATTTATGTAAATCAGGGCTCATTAACAGGATAGCAATGATACAAAACATTTAGAAATAAAGAATACATCAAACCATCCTATACCTTTATATGGAAACTTGGAGCCCTCAATCCAAATAAAATGGTTAATCAACAGTCAGTGGTTAACGTATACATCAGAATGACAAAAACATTAAACATATTGTCCACCTATGTTGATAAAGATTCATTTAAGTCTTATATGGATGTTGTTCAACAATGTTAATCCGGTCAGACAGATTTCTCTCATGTGTGAACTGTCATAAGACTTATTCATTGTCCTCTCCATCAGCTTCTGTTTCCATGTGTTCAGCTGAGCTGCTGATTGGAGGCTCTGCCTCTCCGTTATCCTCAGTTTGAATTTCATTAAGCTGTGAGGACTGACGACCAACACACTTGTGCCTTTTGAAATGAACACGCCATTTAGATCTTTTGTCACAAACATTGCATTTGAATGGTTTCTCTCCTGTGTGGACTCTCATGTGTGCCTTTAAATTTTCATTACGTGAAAAAGCTTTGTTACAGAATGAGCACCTGTGTGGTTTCTCTCCTGTGTGGACACTCATGTGTTTCTTTACATGTCCACGCTGTGAAAAAGCTTTCTCACAAACTGAGCATTTGAATGGTTTCTCTCCTGTGTGGACTCTCATGTGTTCTTTTAAACTTCTACTGCGTGAAAAAGCTTTCTTACAGACTGAGCAGCTGTGTGTTTTCTCTCCTGTGTGGACTCTCATGTGTTCCTTTAGACTTACACTCCGTGAACAAGATTTCTCACAAACTGAGCATTTGAATGGTTTCTCTCCAGTGTGGACTCTCATGTGTTCTTTTAAACTTCTACTGTGTGAAAAAGCTTTCTTACAGACTGAGCAGCTGTGTGCTTTCTCTCCTGTGTGGACTCTCATGTGTTCCTTTAAACTTCCACTCTGTGAAAAAGCTTTCTCACAAATTGAGCAGCGAAAGGGTTTCTCTCCTGTGTGGATTCTCATGTGTCGATTTAGATCTTGTCTACATCTAAAAGCTTTCTTACAGATTGAGCATCTGAATGGTTTCTTTTCAGCACTATGTCGGGGATCACTGACAGATTCTTGTCTATTTTTCAGTGAGTTTGAGCCTGAGGCAGGTTCTCTGGTCTCCTTCCAATCAGCACTGTCTTCAGTGTCAGGTTCAGAAGAGTCATCAGTGTCTTCAGAAGAGTCATCAGTGTCTTCAGAAGAGTCATCAGTGTCTTCAGAAGAGTCATCAGTGTCTTCAGAAGAGTCTCCAGTGTGGTCCTCAGTCTTTGGTTGTAAACTGCTCTCTGGATCTGAGTTTCTGGCTGGTTCTGGTCCTCGACAGACCTCTCCATCAGCTTCTGTTTCCATGTGATCAGTTTGCCTTTGATGAGGCTGTGAGGACTGAGGTTTCTCTTTATCATCTTCACTCTTCACAGGGTCAGGAGTGAAAGTGGACTTGGTGATATCAGCCTCCTCCAGCTCCTGAAGCTGATCTCCCTCCTGACTGATCCTGAGTTCCTCCTGTTCCTGCTTAATGTGTGGGGGGGAATCTGGTTCCTCCTGGTCCAGACTGGAGCTCCACTCCTGCTGGTCAGAGAGAGGCTCTTCTTTAACCACCACCAGCTGCTGGACATCTGCAGGAAACAGGAAACACACTGTTATATCAGTCTTGGACCTAGTCAATATAATTAGGTATGTTATTGAATTACAGTTTCCAGAGAAGAGAGGCCCATTGTCTCTTCCGCAATTATTAGGGGTGAGCGGAAGTGCAAAGAGGCCCTCCTCAGGATAATACAGTTAAGTCTTGTTGGTTAGGTGGTTCATATCCTGACAGGGTATGAATTACACCTATAGAGGTCATGAGATAATGACCTTTCGACATCTGGAACATATGTGGGTGTGTTGGCTAATGTAAGGGAAATTGTGTGTGCGTTTATTACAGCTGCTATATATGATGTGAAAGACTTGTACTCGTTGGAGCATTACCACTATTGACTGCTTGTGTGCAAGGTAATGTTTCCTCATTATTATTGATTGTTGTACAACTAAATAATAATTAATCAACTATATCTGTGTTTTATTGATTCCTCTCCGTTTTATTCTTTCCTGCTGTGAGTGCTGAATTGCCACAACAACACAGTCAGAAAAAAAAGGGTCTAATTATGTTGGCTCAATTCACCTCATGTAGCCCAGCCCCTTTCCACTTACAGTTAAAAATGAAAAATGTTTTTTTCTTCTGGTTTAGCACTAGCCGCAATGTAAACAATGAATTGTATTTGGGATTGTTCACAGATACACTACGCCAGGGCTATTCAATTAGTTTGGAATGGGGGCCGGTTGATGAAAATGATCCAAAGCAAGGGGCCGGGAAAAAGATGGCTTAAAATATGAGCAATCATATTAAGATCTTCAGATACAGTACAACAGCATAGTGGAGTGCATATATTGTGTTTAATTCAATCAAACAACATAGCCCCAAGGCCCTTTTTGATCTAAATGCTAAGTTGTGTAACGCAAGACACATTGAGAGCATCATTGCGAAAGGGAATGCAGCAAAATAATCGTTTTTTTTCCGATTATGTTGTTTCCATAATCGTTGCAAGCCAAAATCGTAATAGAGATTAAAATACGATGAATTGCACAGCCCTAATTCAAACCTTATTTAAGTAAAAGTATGCAAGTATTATCAGAACATTTTATGGCACCCTCTTATGTCATAGTAATGATGGTGCTGTTGAGATCTTCATAGTATCAAGTGAATACTTAAAACGAAAGTTAGTTATAATCAAATATGATCAATCATATTCTTATATAACCCACAATGAAAATGCTTCATATTTTATGATTTTCTATATTTACAGTATAAATAAACACAAGTGGTTTGTTATGTTGAGTGTGTAAGGCCTATAATGGTTTCACTGATAAGGGAGAGACAGTTTCTTCCCTCTTCCCTCACAGCAGTACACAGGGAGGGGGGCTCCTGACTTAAGGAGAAAAAGACAGAGGCCCCCAAAAGGTGGTTATGTAATAGCCATAGACCAGGGGTCGGCAACCTTTTTGATATGAAGTGCCATTCAAAAAAATATATTTGATCAACGTGCTGACGATCGTGAATTATCAAGGGGGGGGGGGGGGGGAAGAGCTCGACGCTCGTGAACTGTCAACAGGAGGGCGGGGGGAGCCTCGCTGAGGGGAAGTAGTGTGTGGACCTGTCAGGGATGCTCTGATCGGATCGAGTGGGTGGGGCCTATGGGGATCTTCCATTTAAAGTTATGTTTAAAACTCAGTTAATGGGGCTCATTCATCACTGGCGCTTCCACCAACAACAACCAACATAATTGTTACATTCAAATGAAGTACATTATTCAAGTTTACATTAACTTTGGATGGTAACACGGGACAAATGAGCAGAAGCGCTCTCTTTTCCTCTCTCCCCCTCTCTCTCCTAACAGCCCGTCAGTATCTCATGCAGCTCATTGATCCAGTAATGAGTGACCCGACAGTGAAGAATAAATATATGTATAACTAGTTTAGCTTGTTCCAAAGGTAGATCAAATAGCTATGTGTGTTAGGTCTAACTCTTGTGTGTTTTGCTCCGCTCACCGGTCCGTCACAGCGGCCGGAGCTGCAGGATTTCTGCTTCACACACATTGCATTCCGCTATTTTATTGTCATTTTCGGACACTTTAAAATACTTCCAGACCGGTGAAGCCATTTTGGAGAGCTTCTCATGTATTTTACGTCATGCGATCGGCATCTTTAGAGAGCACCGATCGATCGGCAGAGTGGGTATCGGTCGATATCGATCGGCGGCCGATCGATCGGAGCATTCCTAACCTACATGATGCCGAATTTAACAAACAAATTTAAATAATTGGTTTAAACAGCATAATAAAAAGGACGATCGTCCATTCTGTGATTCTCCAGAACACACATTACATGGCCAGTCCGCCCCTGTGTAGCATATTATTTCAATCAGAGATGAGCAGATCGCCACTGGGCTTTCAACTAAAGACACAGCCACGCAAAAACTGCGGCATTTGTACAGCTCCTTCTGGGTACTGCAATTTGTGAAGTGCTTTCCTCTGTGGTGAAACGATCAGCACGGCACCACGGAGGAAAGCGGCAGAAAGTCGCCTGGACTTAAAGAGAGCACGGCTGCGTTGCGTGCATGGCTTCCTTCTGCAGGTAACATGTATGTGTTTGTGGATGTTAGTACCCGCCATCTGTGTCGGATAGGATTGTGTTTGTGAGTATTAGTAACTGCTACCTGTGAGGATCTTCCTCCAAATACCTGCGGGAGGTAGGTATGTGTTTGTGAATGTTATTCCTGCCATCTGTGTCGGAAAAAAGGTATGGAATTGATGTCAATTGATTTGGTGAATGAAAAGTTGAATGTGCTTTTTATTATCACCAGTCTTTTATGAGGAAATGCCTCTAAATTCTATCGGGAGATTTAAAAATCACAACTCAATTGGGCAGTTGAAATTACAATTTTGGTAATAAATGTAAAACTGTGAATAAAAGCTTCATATATTTGAACATGCATCCTGCATCTAGATCCCTCTGCAGGTGGTACTTTAACTATATTTTGATGCTTTTCTACTTTTACTTCTAACATTTTGAATGCAGGACTTTTTATTGTAACCGAGTATTCCTACACAAGATCTGAACTTCTCCCACCTCTGACAGTAAATCCTGAGTGGCTACCAAAATAAAAAGGTAACCAAAAAAGGTTATTTTCATTTTACAAATCCTGCTCTCAGGTTTGCTTTCTCCAATATCATTGAAATGCAGCCAGATGCGGCTTCTTTTTTCGGTTTTCGCTAATTTCTTGCCTTTTTCCAATCCGTCTCCCCGTCGCTCTGTGCAGCCGGCCTGTACCACTACACCTTCTGTGCCCCCCACCCTTCTTTCACATAATGGTATGATCCTAGTGTGTCTTCGCATATGATTGGCCGCTTGGTGGACCAGCTAAATAAAGTCCCGCACCTGCCTGCAAGGATTCTCAGCAAGAGTAGGATCGGCCGGCTGAAGATTCTGCTCTCCCCAACGGGAGTCTTTTCTTCTAGCAGCAGCTCGCGATCGGCGTGTTGGAGACCTCGGAATTAAATGATCAAGTCACCTCAAGTCAGAAGGCTCGAGTCCAAGTCAAGTCCCGAGTCATTGGTGTTCAAGTCCAAGTCGAGTCGCAAGTGTTTTGTGATTTTGTCAAGTCGAGTCTCAAGTCATCAAATTGGCGACTCGATTCTGACTCGAGTCCACACCTCTACCACTATGGTCGGCCCAATATATAAGGGAGACGACGAGTCGGCATACAGAGACGAGATCCTGAAGCTGTCTGAGTGCTGTTCAGCTAATAACCGACATCTGAACACAAGCTAAACAAATCATCATAGACTTCAGAAAGCACCGTCCAGAACCCCCCCCTCCTTCACCTCAATGGAGAGAGAGTGGAGAGGGTCTCCACCTTTAAGTTCCTGGGGGTTCACATTTCGGAGAGCCTCAGCTGGACAGCACACACCACTGCAGCAGTTAAGAAGGCCCAGCAGCGACTACACTTCCTGAGGGTGCTTCGGAGGAACCGACTGAACAAGAAGCTGCTGGTGTCCTTCTACCGAACGACCATCGAGAGCGTGCCGTCATAGTCCATCTCGGGGTGGTATGCAGGATGTTCAGCTGCGGACAAGAAAGCCCTGCAGAGAGTGATCAGGATGGCAGAGAAAACCATCGGCTGCCCCCTGCCCTCTCTGGAACACATCTCCACCTCCCGCTGCCGCAGCAGAGCTGACTAAATCATAAAGGACAGCTCTCACCCAGGTCACAGACTGTTCTCTCTCCTGCCTTCTGGGAGGAGAGACAGGAGCTTCAAGTCACGGACAAACAGACTCAAAAAACAGTTTCTACCCCTGGGCCGTCAGGCTGCTCAACCACCACACATAATGCAATAACCGTGACCATTCTCACACACACACACACTTTTAATGCACTTTATTTACTGTTTTTATATCAATATTTTAAACTATTTATCCCCCCGTAGGATTGTTTATGTTGTCTGTCCTATTGCCGTGTTTTTTAGTGTTATGTACGTGTTTGTATTTGTTGCACACCGGGACAGAGTTGCACTCTGAATCTCGTTATACTCTGTGTATAATGACAATAAAAGGCTTTAACTTAACTTTAACTTTGATAACCAGCTTCGGAGGACCGCTTAGCGAGATCGCGTTTGTTAGGGTTAGTTAAGCCGGGTAACTCAAACATATCCAGGGTCTGTTGAACTGGCTTCGTCGTACAGGGCACTGGAGGCAGTAACATGTAACTCAGCAGAATCTGAGAAGAGCAGCACCAGCTGCAAAGAGAGAGAGATTCCGGAGCTAAGAGGAGGCGTCGTTTACGTCTCTCTTACGTCGAGGCGTGCAGGAAACTAAACCCACATCCCCTGAACATGGGTCGACTGAAGAGTCTCGTCATGCCTGCCTACAAGCAGTAGTGCTGAGCAAAGTGACTAGAAGGCAAACACACACTTATAATATTGTATATAATACTATAAGGCATAATGCCCCTTTCACAGATTCTGCGTCATCATGCCCTGCATCTTCCATTTCAATCTTTTTTGCAGATATAGCGTCTTTAGCTAGCGGCTAGCTAGTAATTATGCTAATGTGCACATAAATCGTTATGTACTTATATTACGCTGTAACGATGATATCCAACAAACAAAGCTTCATTTAGCATGAAAGAATTATTGCACTGTGTGTGTGTATATATATATATATATATATATATACACACACACACAGTGTAATAAGCTTCTTAGTGCAATAAGAAGCTACAGGGACGTTAATCTAACGTCGGTAATATTAACTTTATTTAATACAACATTTACGGTAGAAGATTTAAATCATACAGCCCATGTAGTATAATAATGAATTACAGCAAACATGTGCAATATATCCATTATTACAGTTCCGTGGGCTGGCAGTAAGGCGATATGTGTCCGTTGTTATTGTGCATCCATGGGTAAAGATAAACGCATGTAGTGCTGCACACGTAACATGAACGTGCCGGGCAGCGCGGTCCCGTGGGTTAGATGCGCGTTCATAATGCCGAGGGAAATAGCTCTCAGAAAAACGTTATTAGCACATTTGTACAACTTGAGGAACGAATGTTTTTAATAAGGGCTATACAAGTGTTCATACTGGGTAGTTTATTTAGTTTAAAAACAATTATCCAACGATTTACAGACCACTCTTTCCCCGTGTAAGTCAATGGGAAAAAGTGTTTCCGGGCCTGGCAACCAAACGGAAGTGTAGTACCGCCGTTTGGCCACCACGAATATTTTCATCTGAGTCCAGCGCACTTCCTGGGGGCTTGGTAAGGTGCTATTGTATTATGTCAGTGGACAAAATGTATGCTATTATTTTATTAGGACAATAACGTTCCGTTGTGTTTGTTTAGTTTAATGTAGTCGTTTAATGCTCACAGCAACATGTTTTGTGTGTGATTGGCTATTTGTGTTATATGATTTATTAATGTGACCATCAATAGAGAACCGCAGTGACGCGTCCTAAAACCCGGAAGTAAACTCCTTTCGGTTCCTTCGTCAAAAACGCAATGCAATGTCTCCGTAGGATTTTGGAAAATAGCTGGAAATAAGGTCTGTGGTTGAAACACATTTAAGAGACAGATCACGTTTTGTTCAGCCGGATAATCTCCACATAATTTTCGAATCATAAATCTAGTTGCCAGAAGCAAAATGCTAACGTTATGCTATAAAGGAACTACAGCAGGGTCGCTGCTTCAACATCACGCGACTTAAGATCCATATTCAAACATACAGACTCCAACTGGTACGAGTTGAAGCGTCTGTTTGAACAGTTTGCAGGAGGCAGGGACTTGCTTTCAAGCAGAACAGGGCAAACTAACTTAGCGGGAGTGTTTACGTGTTCGGTGTAATGACGTAAAACGGCCTGGACAACTTCTGTAGTTCTATTCAGCCACTTGGTAACAACCATCGTTTTTCAGATACGTAAACTCTTCAAAAATCACCAGCGGGGTCACTGCTGGTGGATTTCATGTCGTAGAACAAAACGTGATGTGTCTCTTCAATTTGTGTCAAACACAGACCTTATTTGGAGCTATTTTCCAAAATCCTATAGAGAAATTGCATTGCTTTTTATCGAAGGAACCGGAAGTGGTAAAAATGCTAACTTACTTCCAGGTTTTAGGACGCATCACTGCGTTCTCTATAGCTAATTTGAGCTAATAGGCTAACGTAAGCGTGGTGCTATCTCTCCAACAGAACGCAGCTCACGTGTCCATTTTATGTTGTCCATTGAAATGCAGGTATGTGAGTTTTGTACACCAGTTTGTTTATGTTTAATGTTTCACATTTTTTATACTACCACTATACGATCATTGTTGTGTTGTTGATTATAGGACACTTATTTTGTAAAGGAGATTTTCATACCGCGTGAGGATCTCTTGAGAAACGCAGCTCACGGTTCCAACTAAAAAAACATTTTTAATGTTTCTTCGCTGAAGCTAAATAATTTATTCTATAGTTTAAAAGTATCATTTGAATAATAATATATAATATAAAATATATCTCAGTCACAATGAAAAGTAATCAAAAAATATATATCAAAACATTAAAATGTGCAGGCAGAGGAGCTCCGCCTGCCTGACGCTAGGGGGTGCTGCAGCGCCCTCAGCACCCCCCTTCCAGCGCCCCTGGTCTAAAGTGTTATTAATGTGATAAAGTGTTACTGAAGAGTTTAAAGTGTTAATGAAGAGTAAAGGGAACATACCTGCTCTGTGTATCCGAAGCTGAGGCTGTAAAACAGCGTCCAGTAGTTTCTGGAGTCTCTTGTTCTCCTCTTTGGAAAGAAACAGCTCCTCCTCGAGCTCTGCTATTGTTTGTTCAAACAGAGCAAATATCTCTCCAGAATCAGCAGTGACTCGCTGCTTCTTCAACGACAGCAGCATTTGGACTTTACTCATGTTTCCTAGATCACCTTTCCCTGCAGACTCCGTTAAACACACCGTTTCTCTCTCCGTCAAACTCTCAATCTGACTAGTGTTGCTCACGTGTTTCCAGCTAGCATGCTAAGCTAGCTCCTATAGTCCGAGGTAAACGCTCCAGAAAAAAGAGCACAGAGTCCGTTCGGAGGTTTATCCAGACACACAGATGATGGATCAGTAGAGCTGGAGCTCACACACACTTTCTCAGGAACACAGAGAGAACCGTAGCGACGAGACGCAGCATGCAGGGCTCGAGTTATGTGTGAGCCAATGGAAGCTGAGCTCCCACAAGGAGGGGCAGGGCTCGAGTTAAGTGTGAGCCAATGGAAGCTGAGCTCCCACAAGAAGGGGCAGGGCTCGAGTTAAGTGTGAGCCAATGGAAGCTGAGCTCCCACAAGGAGGGGCAGGGCTCGAGTTATGTGTGAGCCAATGGGAGCTGAGCTCAGACCCCTCGCTAATACATTACCAACAACCATTATTTTTATTTTGTATTGAGTCAGGCACAATGAATTTACATTTATACAGTCAATATTTGTCCCTTTCTCCCCCTTCCCGGTCCTAGCTAAGTAAATAAATAGATACATATAGGCCTATAGGTAAAATAAAGTAATGTAACAGATAATATTAAAAGAAAATTAAAATTAATCGACTAGGAAATAAGGAATAATAACAATAATACATGTACCCATATACTGCGGTGACACCATATTGTGGACCATAATTCACCTGTTGTATTGTGTTGCCACACGGACCCTTTAGTGGGAACACTGAGCTGTGGCTATTCATTCCTGCTAGCTCGTCAGACAGAGCAGTTCATGCATTATCCTCCGAGAGTTTAATGAATAATAAAGTGTGGAAGTCAATTCTGAATACACCGCCTCCGACTCCCTTTTCACGGCACTGCAATACTCACATATGTATACCCACACATACACATACACACATGGGCGTAGGAAGCATCCTCAATGTGGGTGGGACAATTTGTATGATACACATATACACATACATACACGTACGTACGTACGTACGTACGTACGTACATACATACATACATGTATATAAAGACAGAAACAAAAACAAACAAAAAAGCACAAACATTCATAGTCCCCCCTTTCTTCTTAGTGTCTTAAGTTCAGCTATGTAGGCTATCAGAGCCGAATAGTTTTGAAGAGCCCCTCAGGTTATATTTAATCTTCTCCAAGTTCAGGTACATCATTAGATCTTTAAGCCATAGAGATGCTTTAGGTCAGTGATGACATAACTGGGGTTACCTACTGTAACCCAGCTTCTATGAGTAATGGCTTCGCCCTCTAAGGCTATCTATTGGGTTATCCCTCTGCGCCCCCGCGCAGCACTGAAACACTTGTCCACCCGCCAGGTGGGCCCCACCCTCGGGCCTCCTTCCGGTATAAATAGGGAGGTGGCGCGGCAATCTGCTCCCATACAATATAACTTTTCTTCAGCTATTCGTAGAGCCAGTGGGCCCAGCACTCAGAGGGCTGCGCCATTACTCATAGAAGCTGGGTTACAGTAGGTAACCCCAGTTCTATTTCGTATATGAAGCTGAGGCCTCTAAGGCTATCGCTATTGGGTTAAGGGCGAAGCATGATGTAGTCTGCGCCCCACTGGGTCCGCCCGGCACTAGAAGCACAGACACACCTGCTCAATAACACATCCCTGCCTGTTGTGCCATGCGTAATGGCACCTCCCCGTCCCTGGAACATAGCAAACATACCTGTTTTCCTCACTGGGTGAAGGCTGGGACAATACATACCGACCGCTGTGAGAAGTAGAGACGAAGGTCCACCTTATCCTGCGATCATAGAGGGGGAACATTGCCCGCCTCCGTCCCTCACTCACCTTCCCGGCTGCTGAAACCCTCATCCACGCATTTGTCACTTCAAGACTGGACTACTGCAACAGCATCCTGTATGGTTCATCATCCAAAATCCTAAATAAACTACAATACATCCAGAACTGCGCTGCCCGCCTCCTCACCCACCCCCGCTCCAGAGACCACATCACCCCCGTCCTTCAAAACCTGCACTGGCTCCCTGTCCGTCAACGAATACACTTCAACATCCTTCTGCTAACACACAAAGCTCTCAGTAACCAGGCCCCCCCTACCTCTCCGACCTGATCCACCACTACACCCCTTCCCCCTACCTCTCCGACCTGATCCACCGCTACACCCCTTCCCCTACCTCTCCGAGCTGATCCACCACTACACCCCTTCCCCCTACCTCTCCGACCTGATCCACCACTACACCCCTTCCCCCTACCTCTCCGACCTGATCCACCGCTACACCCCTTCCCCTACCTCTCCGAGCTGATCCACCACTACACCCCTCCCCCCTACCTCTCCGACCTGATCCACCGCTACACCCCCTCCCGCAGCCTTCGCTCATCAGAAGCGAACCTCCTCTCTATCCCCACACGAACCAAGCTCCGAACCTGGGGCGACAGAGCCTTCTCCATCGCTGCCCCCACCCTCTGGAACTCCCTTCCCCAACACATCAGAGACTGCACTGACCCCCCCACTTTCAAAACACTGACCAAGACACACCTCTTCAGACTGGCTTTTAATCTGTGAATTATGCTGTATTGCTGTTTTAATAACTTTTAAATGTTATTTTATCATGTTCTAATACATTTTTAAATTCTATTTTATCATGTTTTATCACCACTGTAAAGCGTCTTTGAGCACCTGGAAAAGCGCTTCGAAATGAAATGTATTATTATTATTATTATTATTAACCCTGGAAATAGCCTCTTTCAACAGGAGTTCCCGTAGCTCTGCTTGGAGCGCAAGACACTGTTCTCGGGATGTTAGGCATGTCACCTGTATCCCTTTGAACTGTGGGGGGGTGAAGGCGAACTGCAGGGGGTACCCTCTGCTGATCAGCCTGTGCATCCATCCGTCCATCAGACACAGGCGCTGCCACGCCGAGAAACACTCTGACAGCGGGCGCGCCTGTTCGAGATGTGTTGTGGTTGTCATGACGACGAGCCACTCCAAAGCCCTCGCCGCCACTGCCCGTGAGGCAACCCAAGGTGGGCCTAGAGCGAAAGGGCTGTGCGGAGGCCTCCACACGCTGCGTATCACTCCGCCTCGCATCATGAGACGTGTACACGCTCAGAGGATGGATGGAGGTGTGTGCAGTAATATCCACATGAGGCGTTAACACTGCTCTCATGGGCTTATTGTGACCGTGTGTCGGTGGCGTATCTCGGACAGAAGAATGCCGCGAGGTCTGTGGTTTAATAACCGAAGAGTCATAACCATCAGAAATCTGTTGCGAACCATGCCGCCTACTAATCATCAGATTGGAGGCAGTTGGTGTAATTATTGAGCTCCGCCGCTTATTAATCGATGGATTAAATAGCGCAGGCTTTTGTACCGAACCCGGCTGGCTATTAACCGACAGGTCATAGGCAGCCTTCGTCGGTGCGGGACGGTGCCCTCCTTTTTTGAGCGCCGTGCTGGCCGCTTTAGCGATCTCCTCCGACTCCTCTGGAGCCACGGTGGTGGATCGCTCGACCAACGTCCCCACCGAGTTGGTCAGCAAAGCGATGTTGTTTGCCGCTGCTGACGCCTGGAACGCACATTGGTGCGCCCGGTCAGCCTGCTCATCCATCTGTCCATCAGAAACACGCGCTGCCACTCCGAGAAACACTCTGAGAGCGGGCGCACATGCTCGAGATGTGTTGTGGTTGTCATGACGACGAGCCACGCCAAAGCCCTCGCCGCCGCTGCCCGTGAGGTAACCCAAGGTGGGCCTAGAGCGAAAGGGCTGTGAGGAAACCTCCACACGCTGCATTTCACTCCGCTTCTCATCATGACGCGCGTACACGCTCAGAAGATGGATGGGTGTGTGTGCAGTGATATCCACATGAGGCGTTACCACGGCGCTCATGGGCTTATTGTGACCGTGTGTCGGTGGCGTATCTCGGACAGAGGAATGCCGCGAGGTCTGTGGTTTAATAACCGAAACGTCATAACCATCAGACCTCTGCAGCGACTCCTGCTGCCTACTAATCAACAGATTGGAGGCAGCTGGTGTAGTTACTGTGCTCTGCCGCTTATTCATCATAGATTAAATAGTGCAGGCTTTTGTAACGAACTCTGCTGGCTATTAACCGATAGGTCATAGGCAGCTGGTTCACCCAGGGTGGAGGATATGTGAAATACATTTGTAATTGATGACTCAGACAACATGTTGGGAAATAATCGTTTTTTATTTCCTTCACCCCCAAACCGTCAAGGCCGGCTTTGCTTCTTCGGCGGCTCTCGTGGAGCAGACGCCGAAGTGAGTATCTCACTCCCTTCTTGCCCCCCCTCTCTGGTGGGGGGCCTGAGGCGCAGGACGGTGCCCCCGCCGCTGACGGACGACTCTGACGCCTCGGCTATTGCGCGTGTCTGTCCGTCTGCCGCTGTGGCTGGGTTGGCTGCTGCTGCTGCCGCTGGCGCCGTTGCGGCTTCCCTGCTGGCTGGAGCCAGCTGACGTGCTGGCGGATGTCCTCCGCTTGCTCCGATGCCGCCTTCATGGACTCGACCATGGCCAGGAACTGGGGTCCGAACAGCCCGTCCGAGCTGATCGGAGCTTCCAGCAGCACCTTCCTGGCTGGCTCTGTCACCGCTGCCTGCTGCAACCAAAGGTGGCGCTGGATCTGAGTCATCCAGGCCGTGATTCTGGCCTGGGAGACTGCCACGGCTGCGCACAGCGTGAGTGCCGTGACGGCCGCCTTAGCGATCTCCTCTGCCTCCTCTGGAGCTACGGTGGTGGACCGTTCGACCAACGTCACCACCGAGTTGGTCAGCAACGCGATGTTGTTCGCTGCTGCCGACGCCTGGAACGCACACTGGTGCGCCCGGTCAGCCTGGCGGGCGACATACTGGTCTTTGGGGGTGGTCAACATAGGGCGCCGTCCGGCGACCAAGTTGGCCTGTCTAACCCCGAAAAACGCCGTTAAGCTCGGTTCCAGAGCGGGTGTGGTTGCAAAAACCTCGTCCGTGAACCCCTCCACCATAGTGAAGGGAACAAAGGTGGCCACCGGAGCCCTTAAGGTCCTCGGGTTCACCGCTGCCCCTTCCTGGTAACGCCTAATGGCGGGGAAGCGCGGCCAGATCGGGTCAATGCTGCCCGTCTGAACCCGGGAAAATACTCCGGCCATGTCATCCAGAGCCACCCTCTCCCGTACTCGTGGAACGGGGAGGCCTCTGCATGCTGCTGCTTTGCCGATTATCTCCGGCAGCTCCAGCATGATGCCTCCCAATGCCGGTAGCGCCGTGGCCACGGAGAAGGGGACCACGTGCTCGACCGCCACCTCTGACTCTCGCTCCGACCCCGTCTCCCCCGTCCGGGGAAAAGGGGGAAGGGGAGAGCCGAATGGCGAGCCCTGGATGGAGGCGGGGGAGGAGTCGTCCGACTCCTGCCCCCCACTCGCCCCCAGGAACAGGTTGTCGTCCCTGTTCTGGATGGGCCAGTCGTCCTCCTCACCCGCAGCAGCTAGAGCGTCCGCCCTTTGCCTCCTGTCGGATGATGGGAGACGCACACAGTGAGGACATGCGATCTGCTGGCTGAGAGCCGCGTCCGCGTGCTCTGGCCCCAGGCAGGATGCGCATATCGGGTGTAAATCATAGCTCATGATATATCCTGTTTTGCACGAAGGACACATGCGGATATGATCATTGCTGCTCATGATTTTTCTCGTGCTTCAGTACTGCTGGTTGCTGAAGAAAAGAGGGAGCAGATTGCCGGGCCACCTTCCTATTTATACCGGAAGGAGGCCCGAGGGTGGGGCCCACCTAGCGGGTGGGCGTGGACTACAAGTGTTTCAGTGCTGCGCGGGGGCGCAGAGGGATAACCCAATAGCGATAGCCTTAGAGGGCGAAGCCATATACGAAATAGAACGTCAACATAGGCCGACCTGGGAGTGAGGATGTGTTGGTTTGTCATGTTACAGGCCACTGTGCTGGTGTTGTGTGCCTGTAACATGACTTCTAATATGTGTCCGTCTGAATAAACTTTTCTGCAATCAGTCAAGTATAGTTTCCCTAACGCTAACCCAAGTATAGTTTCAGTTAAAATGCGTTTTAGGACATATTAAGTATGTTTGGTCTTGAACAGGCTGGGCCCACCTGATTTCTGTTGGGCCCGCCCACTCTTTGATTTCTGCCTGCGCCACTGCCTGTAGGGTTATACATTAGACATGAAGGATCTCTGGTATATGTGGTGCATATAGAGACACAGACAAAAAGAATACTTGGCAAAACAAAATGGATAGGAATGTTATAAAAGCTATTTGATAAAAACTGTCTTAAAACTATAATAACAACAATATTGACATCTGAAAAATACTATAAAGTGTATTTGAAGTGGAGAGCATCTAGTTTACATGTTACTAACAGTGCCTTGTTAAAGAGCCTGTTGCTGTTTATTTATAGCTTTGAATTCTTTCAACCCAATAGTATCTTCTTAAACTTGTATGGTAGTCAGGAGGATCACTTTCTAATGTGTATTGATACATTTAGAGGGAGGGATCTAAAGTAATGCTTTAAAATTCAGATTGGATTCATTTCTCCCATTTTCTTAAATTCATGGTAGTTTCAGTAATCCCCATGGTAACTGAGGACACAAGCTATCTAAACGACTAATGTCATCTTTATGGCTTTCAGAAAGGACAGGTGACTATCAAAGGACTAGCAGCAGCAGCACGATGATGATGATGATGATGATGATGATGATGATGATGATGATGTTAAATGTGTTGTTTTAGTAACATCCATTGCAAATACATGCTATTCAATGAACATAGAAGAGCATATCATGCAGTTTGTCGGTGCCTTTTCCTCCGTGTTGTCCTGGTTTGCTGTGCTGCCTCCTAGTCGCCACCATGGTTTGCTGTGCTGCCTCCTAGTCTCCACCATGGTTTGCTGCGCTGCCTCCTAGTCTCCCCCATGGTTTGCTGCGCTGCCTCCTAGTCCCCACCATGGTTTGCTGTGCTGCCTCCTAGTCTCCACCATGGTTTGCTGTGCTGCCTCCTAGTCGCCACCATGGTTTGCTGTGCTGCCTCCTAGTCGCCACCATGGTTTGCTGTGCTGCCTCCTAGTCCCCACCATGGTTTGCTGTGCTGCCTCCTAGTCTCCCCCATGGTTTGCTGTGCTGCCTCCTAGTCTCCCCCATGGTTTGCTGCGCTGCCTCCTAGTCCCCACCATGGTTTGCTGTGCTGCCTCCTAGTCCCCACCATGGTTTGCTGTGCTGCCTCCTAGTCGCCACCATGGTGTGCTGTGCTGCCTCCTAGTCTCCCCCATGGTTTGCTGTGCTGCCTCCTAGTCACCACCATGGTTTGCTGTGCTGCCTGGGGATGCTCAAATCGCTCAGAGAAAGGAGTACGAATGTACGGCTTCCCCACTGACACAGAGCGGAGGAAAAATGGCTGGCTCAAGTCAGCAGGAGCAATTTCACGACCAACAGCAACAACATATGTGATGTAATTATATACAAACACTGCATTTGCACTTTTTCACCAAACGAAAACCACACCATTGGGAGAGCTTAATGTTTTCTTTAATACAAAAAAACAGGGAAAGGCTTGAAAAACACAGAGTTGAGACTCAGGGTGCAGGGTGAGGGTCTCAGTGCAGGTATTCAGGCTCCATTGAACCCCCCTCTGGTTCTTGTGCTGAGAGAGGGAGCAACAGACAGGAGAAAGGGTTATACACACACAGCACACCTATTGGATGGGAAATGCCTCGGGGAGATAAGGTGTTTACTTATATAAAACAGTAGTATTAAACTTACCTTGTGTTTTCACTCTTACTTAAGTGCCTCTCCCTTTGTCATCAATCCAGAATCAGCTGAGCTGCAACATTATACAGACAGGTAATAATCAACAGAATCACAAGGACACAATATGGCTCTGCTAAAAACACTCACTCTTACACGCACCAAAGTTATATTTATCTAATATTTAACTCCCTCCACCCCCGCATACAATCCCGTTTAGAAGCCCCTCTTCTCTAATTCAACATGTTGGACGAAATGACATTAAGAGAACGGAATGTACAATTAAAAGGCTGTTCAACGTGTGTTGCTAACTTGCTTCGGTATGCTAGCTTGATCTGTTATCTGTAAACGTTCCCTAAATCTACTAATTTAGGGATAATCCACTGACATCCTTTAATACACATGTTCATTAGAATCAGATGTACTGATAATATCCGCAATATAAATCTTTAAACTTCTTCTTACCTTTATGCTGCAACTCCACAGCTCTGCTAGCCTTGGCGCTAACTTCTGGGCAACGATTGAGAGGCTCCGCGATCCGCCATTGCTGTAAAAAAGTGGTCCATTGGAGTGAACGGAGATGTCGTAACTCTTCTATTATATGGCTCTGGGTATACATATGTGAGTATTGTAGTGCCGTGAAAAGGGAGTCGGAGGCGGTGTATTCAGAATTGACTTCCACACTTTATTATTCATTAAACTCTCGGAGGATAATGCATGAACTGCTCTGTCTGACGAGCAGAGATGGGGTTGTTACTAAAAAAAAAGTAATATATTACACTACTTCGTTACTCTCTACATAAAGTAATTTGTTACTTTACTCGTTACTTTACTCGTTACTTTAGTCGCAGGGCCGGCCCGCCCCTCCCTGCATGCAGATCACGCAGACTGCTAAAGTTTTAAATGTTCTCTTTCGTTCAGTTTCCATTGTCGCATAAGACTGATCCAGATCCTGAATGTTTTCCTATCTGACCGTGGCTGTCCTCTGTCTCCTGCTATCTGACCGTGGCTGTCCTCTGTCTCCTGCTATCTGTATACTTTGCGCAGTCTATCTCTGCTCACGCTGTTGCGTCGGCATGTTCTCCTGCGTGTTGGCCATGTGTTGCACTGGAACCAGACACCGCAAAGACTTCAGCCGAGCACGTACGAACTGCGCATGCGTGAGTGGCAATAACGCTCCTTACCAGCAGGCGGCGGTAGTGTGTATTCATCATTCAAAACAGGCAACAACCGGAAAACAGAGAAGAAGAACAGACTACGTGTGTGATATAAATAAACAACAGCTCTGTGCGTTAGCTTCACCTAGCATGTGTTCTTTGCAGGTGTTTGTTGAGGTTTGATTATGACTGATTTTAGAAAGTAACGAAGTAACGCGTGTCGGGGCAATGTTAGTAACTGTAGTGTGATTACTGAATTATAAAAGTAACGCGTTACACTACTCCGTTACCGACAAAGTAATACTATTAAGTAACGCGTTACACCCAACTCTGTCTGACGAGCTAGCAGGAATGAATAGCCACAGCTCAGTGTTCCCACTAAAGGGTCCGTGTGGCAACACAATACAACAGCTGGATTATGGTCCACAATATGGTGTCACCTCAGTATATGGGTCAGAGGCGGATTTAAGATTGTAGGAGATCCGGGGCTTAGCCCAGGAGTCGTTGGGTTGGGGGGGGGTGCAGGGGTACAGTGCTATTTTTTATAAGTGGGGCTGGACCGAACATCCTTTAGGGGGGTCGTGGCCTCCTCTTAGGGGGTCCGGGGGCATGCTCCCCCAGGAAGATTTTTTTTTTTAAATATTGAAGTTGAAAGCATCAATCTGGTGCACTTTGAGAGCAACATTAACCCTACCTTAATAACACCTTAAAGCGGACAAAAGGCAGTGGAGAACACTCATTAACACCCTTTAATGAAGCAATGCCTTAACGCACTCAAATAGTCGTTTACTTATTAAGGTGAAACGAATGTGCGTAGAGTTTTAAAGGATGCGGATAGTCTCACCTTGATTCTGGCGCATTGCTTATCGTTTTATAGATCTATTCTCATCCACCATCTTTGTTTGTGACGTAAAGAGTGTAAGAGTCACATTTCTGAATCGGACACTCTGAGTGGATGCAGTCACAGCCAATCGGAGTCTGATTCAGAGGGTTGTGTTGTGTCTCGTCAGATCTGTTAGTATTATTTATCTGAGTCTATATTATCAAGTCCGTGTCTGCCATTTCCTGTTTTACCTTGTCATTTCCCTTCTCATTTCAGGTAGTTCGATTCCTACCTTGCCTGTTTGTCCACGGACCTGATTACCTGCCCCGCCCTTATTGTTTGCACCTGTGGAGTCCCTTGCTTTTGTATATATTCTGTGTGTTCCCTGTGCTAAGTGCCAGATCGTTTTGAACCTTGTGAATGGATTACCTTGTTTTATCATCACAGTAAAACCTTTTTTGAATCATCTTTTGTCTAGAGTCGTGCATTTGGGTCCTATCAGTTTTTGTGTGTCAGTTCTGTTGTTATGTGTACTGAAACGAGAGCCGGTATAATTCCATGCGCGAAAACAAAATAAAAAATGGAATACATTATTTTAGTGTCTTAAAAGTAGACTGAGGTATGAAGGGTTAACGTTACATCTTAGGATAATTTGTAGTCATGTTCTGTATACATACTAACATATAAAGGTATACTTAGTGTGGTTACTCCATGTTTACTAGCTATAACATTAACGTTACATCACTCTTTTTCACTTCTTACTCAGTCAGCCAGAGGGCAGATATCACCATTAGATTCACAAACCTGAAACATCTTCCATTTCTTGACTGCTGGTGATGACATTGTTGTCAGCTGTTGATACTGCTGCTGCTACTGCAGCTTGTGGCGCCGGCTGCTTCGATGACAATAACTTTCTAATATCCATAACTGTATAGGCTATTAGCTTAAAACTCGTCAGGCACTAGGAAGGATCACTTCTTCTTCAGGGCAGGCTACGCAGTACGCAGGCTAATGCCCCACAGTGGTTGCCTCTCTGGTGGACTCCGGTACTGCACATTACTCCCGAGACGTTTTAAAAAATATATATATTAAAATGTTTAAAAAAATATTTTTTTTTTAAGTGAAACATCCGGGGCTTTTCAGAAAACATCCGGGGCTTGAGCCCAAGTAGCCACCCCCTAGCGCCGCCACTGATATGGGTACATGTATTATTGTTATTATTCCTTATTTCCTTATCTATTAATTTTCATTTTCTTTTAATATTATCTGTAACATTACTTTTTTTACCTATATATGTATCTATTTACTTTGCTACCTAGGACCGGGAGGGGGGGAAAGGGACAAATATTGACTGTATAAATGTAAAGTCATTGTGCCTGACTCAATACAAAATAAAAATAAATAAAAATAATGGTTGTTGGTAATGTATTAGCGAGGGGTCTGAGCTCCCACGGATGCAGTGACATCATACCTCCTTGTGGGAGCTCAGCTCCCATTGGCTCACACATAACTCGAGCCCTGCCCCTCCTTGTGGGAGCTCAGCTCCCATTGGCTCACACATAACTCGAGCCCTGCCCCTCCTTGTGGGAGCTCAGCTTCCATTGGCTCACACTTAACTCTAGCCCTGCATGTGTCGTCTCGTCGCTACGGTTCCCTCTGTGTTCCTGAGAAAGTGTGTGTGAGCTCCAGCTCTACTGATCCATCATCTGTGTGTCTGGATAAACCCCTGAACGGACTCTGTGTAGTGATGGCAAAATGAAGCTTTGAAAGAAGCGTCGAACCACTTGGACAATTGTGTCGGAAATAGGTTCATTTCTCGAAGCTTCAGTTACAGCGACCTCTCCTGGCGAAGTGCAAGGCTGCAGTGGGTTTAACGTATCTTTGCCTGAAAAATATTCGATGCACTCACACTAAGACTGAATATCATGTTCTATTTGCAATTAAAGATTGATAGTTGTGTGTATTGGGTTATTGGGAAGAGACTAGAGAGTGCTGGACCTTTTTTTGGGCTGAGAGGGCCTTTTATCAGTCATTAAAGTATTAAAGTTGAAAAGCAATGATTAAAAGTGTAAATACTCCGGGCTTTGAACCAGCTGCGCGGAGGACATCGCCGCACCATGGCCGCCGGCTCTACCCACTGGGCTATCTATTCCTTAGACCATCGAAGTGTTTTTATATTACTCATTTTCTTTTTGTTCACAGCTTCTCCACATTTCGAAGTGTTTCACGAGCCATAACGACCTATCTTTCTTCCTGGCTTGCTCTATAATGATCCAATTCAAATGCAATGCCAACAACAACTCAACAGCAACAACAACCCACACATTGCGCATTGTTTAGAGCGGTTATAAAGTGTTGAAGCGCTCAAGTTTGAAACTGTTTCAACCTGTCACCTGTCAGAATCGAGACGAGGCAGTGCATTGAATCGCGTGAATGGACCGTGAACCAGTCAAGTGATTCATTCAGGAAATGAAGCAGTTGCTGGTTCGGACGTCACATGTCACGTGAATTGAAGCAGTTGCTGCTTCGGACGTCACATGTCACGTGATTTGAAGCAAGCTTCGAAGCACTGCTTCTATGGAATAGGAAGTCCAGGGTTGAAGCTCCGTTCGAAGCTTCAGTGTCAAACTGCCATCACTAACTCTGTGCTCTTTTTTCTGGAGCGTTTACCTCGGACTATAGGAGCTAGCTTAGCATGCTAGCTGGAAACACGTGAGCAACACTAGTCAGATTGAGAGTTTGACGGAGAGAGAAACGGTGTGTTTAACGGAGTCTGCAGGGAAAGGTGATCTAGGAAACATGAGTAAAGTCCAGATGCTGCTGTCGTTGAAGAAGCAGCGACTAACTGCTGCTGCTGAAGAGATATTTGCTCTGTTTGAACAAACAATAGCAGAGCTCGAGGAGGAGCTGTTTCTTTCCAAAGAGGAGAACAAGAGACTCCAGAAACTACTGGACGCTGTTTTACAGCCTCAGCTTCGGATACACAGAGCAGGTCTGTTCCCTTTACTCTTAATTAACACTTTAAACTCTTCAGTAACACTTTATTATCACATTAATAACACTTTAGACCAGGGGCGCTGGAAGGGGGGTGCTGAGGGCGCTGCAGCACCCCCTAGCGTCAGGCAGGCGGAGCTCCTCTGCCTGCAAATGTAATGTTTTGATATATATTTTTTGATTACTTTTCATTGTGCCTGAGATATATTTTATATTATATATTATTATTCAAATGATACTTTTAAACTATAAAATAAATTATTTAGCTTCAGCGAAGAAAAACTAATCCTCACGCGGTATGAAAATCTCCTTTACAAAATAAGTGTCCAATAATCAACAACACAACAATGATCGTAGTGGTAGAAAACACATGTGAAACATTAAACACAAACAAACTGGTGTACAAAACTCACATACCTGCATTTCAATGGACAACATAAAATGGACACGTGAGCTGCGTTCTGTTGGAGAGATAGCACCACGCTTACGTTAGCCTATTAGCTCAAATTAGCTATAGAGAACCGCAGTGACGCGTCCTAAAACCCGGAAGTAAGTTAGCATTTCTACCACTTCCGGTTCCTTCGATAAAAAGCAATGACATCTTTCTATAGGATTTTGGAAAATAGCTCCAAATAAGGTCTGTATTATTGCAAATATTATTTAAACCAGCTCATGGTTTGAAATGGCAAACATTGAAAGGCAAAAGTATTATTAAAACCATGTACTAAACATCACCTTGGTCCCATCATATACTCTGGGGAGAGAATATCTACTGTGCTTGAAAACTGGTCCTCATCATCATCTGAGGTTGACTTTGTGATCTGGAGAACATTTCAGCTGCAACATCAGCTCGTTGATAAGCTTGGGATATGAGATCTGTTTGTAGCCATTCGTGGTGAAGGCATCTGTGCTATTGTGTGCATTATGTTTGACCAACATTTCTACAGGCAGGGCAGAATATGGCACTATTTTCACATGAATATTCCATTGTCTATTTGTATACCACGAGCTGCAAAATGACCGCCTAACCCCACTGCACAGGCGGGTACTTGTTTAGATATACCTGGGCCGGCTCTGTTTTGCCGTGGTATCCTGCGGGCCGCAGAGGGGCGGCGTAGTTTGGGGAGACGAAGACTGCTGCTCCGGGGGCGAGGGCGGCGAGTCAGGCGGGAGTAAGCTAGTGTCCACAACGGAGGGTAACGTGATGTCCCCATCTGACCCGTTGCTACGGTCTGCAGTAGATGCAGTGCTGCTGGCGTTTAGTGATGGTTGCTTTAACCATGTTCGTATAAATGATTATCCACAGATGTGTGTCACTGCTGTGGAAGCACTTTGGAAATGATGCACGCGCAGCGGAGCAGGTCACGCGCACCTGACACAATTTGTTGTAGTGTTGCACGGTGTACCGATACTTGAAAGGTACCGTGATATCCTGCAGTTAAAAACGGTACGATTCCTCCGTTTCATTAGTATCGGTACTTTAAGAATGACGGGGAAAAGTACTCCGGTGAGAAAGCGCCGTTTTAATAAGAGCCGTGTGTGTTCAGCGCTCTGCTTCCACTCACTGCACTGCAGCCGTACCTGCAGCCCCTCCCCTCTCAAGCACGCTCCAAGTCCCTCCCCTCTCTCGTGCACACGCTAGCTGCCAGAGCATGTGAGAAAACGAGAAGCATGGCTGCAAGTGGGAGTGCAACTGCCGCTGCGCCTCGGCTTGTTGACAAAAACGACGGCAGAAGCGAAATTTGGAAGTATTTGAGCGATATCTCTGACAGTGAGGGCAAGCCTACGGACACCACGAGGCCTGTCTGTGAGAAATGTTTTAGATCCCTGCAAACCAAGGGAGCCAACACATCAGACTTGGCTAAGCACCCGCCGACCGGAATCCAGAGCTGTTCAAAGAAAATGTAAAGACAGACAGGTTAGCGAATGTGGTAGATAACATAATTACATCATGCTCAGCCCATGCCCTCAAATCTAAGTCAAACAAGTGTAATTTATTTTGTGACAAACGAGCGTATTCGTAGTTTGACGAGGCAATTAATGGCAATGATAACTGTCTAATATGGCTATCTTTTTAGCTAACTTGTTAAGATGTTATTCCAACATCTGCAATATACATTTTGTCAATAATTATTTATATTACTGTACTGTACATGTTAATAAAATATAAAAATAATTATATTTTATAAAACAAAAAAGTTGTTTGAGATGATGCTTAATTTTATTTCAATACGAATTCTTGTCATTTATTTTGTTTATTGTTCTCATTGTTTAAAAGTTTGTGTTAACCATATGGTTCTGGTGTGAAATAAAGCACAATAATTACATTTAAGACTGTTTCCCTTTTTTTTTGAAAAGTATCAAAAAGAATCGGAATCGCAATTCTTGACTCGGTATCGAAACCAAAATGTTGGTATCGTGACAAAACTAATTTGTTGTTTGTATTTTTCGCTCCGTTCTCTTTTTTGAATAGAGGGTGCATAACATTCAACGAGGGATGTCCCGATCACCTTTTTTTGCTCCCAATCCGATTCCGATCATTTGATTTTGACAATCTGCCGATACCGATTTTTCCCGATCTTTATGCAATGCATTAAGAGAAAGAAAGCATTCAAGTTGTCCCTTAAAGGTGGGGTAGGTAAGTTTGAGAAACCGGCTCGAGATACACTTTTTGTTATATTCCATGGAATGCTCTTAACATCCCGATAGCAATGAATATCTGAAGTGCTTTGACAAAAAATCCATTAAAAAATGTCATCTGTGAAAGCCGTAATACTGTAAAAAGTACATCCAATTGGATTGCCGCCCTGTCTGTCAGCCTTCCATCTCGTGCACGCACAAATGTATCTCGTGCCCTCATTGGGCGTGCCGTAATTGGGCGTGCATTGCGCGTTCATGTGTGTTGGAGGAGGTGCTCTGTAAGGAAGTCTGAAGGAAGGGGCGGATCATTTTCGGCTGTGTACTTTCAAATTTTAGTGCACTCGAGCCGGTTTCTGAAACTTACCTACCCCACCTTTAAGGTTATTTTTTTATTTAAATGACAGAACCCAACTATCCATTCTATCCAACATGGATATAGCTTCTTTTTTTCACAGCAGCATTGGATCAGTTCAGTTGTGCAGCATTGGATCCAAACAAAAATAAAGCGGAGAAAAGTAATAACTACATATAAAGACGGAGAAAGTAAACAATAACGTTTATGGTTAAGTGTTAGCACCCACCAAGCTCTTACGTTGATATTGGAGATTTCAATAAATTCAATTTGAAAATAAAACGGGGGGGGGAAATGAAAAAACAAACAATCGTATTAGATTGGTCGTGTTGAACGTAGCTCTGTTCTTTCCACCACGCGGAACCTCCTTCTTGCAAACATTGCATCTGGCTGTTACACTGCCTTCGCTTTCAATTTTATAATACTTCCAAACTCCTGACATTTGCTCTGTCCCGACTCCCGAGTCACCAGCTGAACGTAGCCTCTCGTTAGCTTACTGCTACTATTTACTATATACTTATACTCTTGCTTATCTTTCTTACAGTGCAGACGCTTTTCTGCTTGCTCCTGCCTCTGCTTACTTTTTATGCTGATTTTCCTATTCTTATTCTCTGAAAACTTTGAGCAGCGGCTCCTGGACATTAACCTATCACTGGGACAGTTCATCTTCGTAAATAGACGGAGGTTTTCAGCCATATTTCAACATTTTTACGGCGACCCCAGTCTTACAGTAGCGTGGCCTAGCAACAGCTAAAGCCTGGTAGGCTACTGCATGCTATTTAGCTTAAGCTAGTTGGTAGCAAATGCCTCCGTTCTCTACAGATGACTTCCACAAACTTCTACAGAAGATAGCTGTGCTGGAAATGAAAATGCAACGGTTGGAAGTTAACGTGGAAGTGAATGGACTATGTTGTGGGAATGACACCACTTTACCAGTGTTGCAAAATAATGGAAAAGGGTATGCTAACTCACAGCTAGTTAGCAGCTACAAGGATTCCAAGGAACAGGAGGGCTGTGTACCGGGTAATAAATCTACAAGTGGTGGTCCTCCCTGGAACTCTCTGGGTGCAAAGACTAAGAGTAAATCATTTTCATGGAATTTGGGAGGACGGATAACAGGCAGAGCCCAACACTCTGAAATATGTGATGCGACCGGCTGGCCTGCATTGTTATCACCCAGGAGGAGCGCCTCTTCAACCCCTAAACAGCCGTGGACAGCTGCTAAAGGGAGAATTACAAAAAATCCTCCTAAACCACCAAGTGTGCCAATCCAGAACAGATACGCTCCGCTGACCGAGAGCCGGAGATCTCTTTCTGATGACCTGGATAACCCGTCCTCTTCACACAGCAGGGTAAGGACCAATAGCTACTCCAAAAGCAAAAGGCTAGAGGGAAAGCTAACGACTGGGCCTGAAACTCTGATTGTGGGTGACTCTGCTGTAAGAGATGTAAAAGGTCTGTGTAGTAAGAACAACACCAAAGTACTCTGTTTTCCCAAGGATGTGGTCTCTGACTTGGCTGAGAAGATCCTGCATATTGGGGCTGAACATCCGACTGTGAAGAATGTGGTTCTGCACATTGGAACAAATGATGTTGTGAAACAAGAGTCAGAAGTGCTGAAAAAATACTTTAAATGTCTGTTGGAAACTGCCAGCTCTCTAAATGCAGAGGTGTTCATCAGTGGCCCTCTACCGCCAGTCAGAAGAGGAGTGGAGAGATTCAGCAGATTGTTTGCACTGAACACCTGGCTTTCACCTGCCTGTACTGACCATTCTGTGCATTTTATTGACAATTTTAACTTTTTCTGGGACCGCAGACATCTTTTCAAGGCAAATGGAGTTTGCCTGAACAAGTCAGGAGTGAAATTGTTTATCTCTAACATATTCAACTGCCTGCGTCATCAATCTGTTCCCTCTGCCAAGGACAAGCGGCAAGAGGAATCAAAACAGGAGATAGACACAACACATCGCGCAGAAAACCCTGAAGAAGTATCACTGCACCCGCCTGAGGAATGTTCTGATTATGGGAGACCTATGAAACACACGGAGGAGTCCCCACCGCCCGTCACCCCCCCCCCCTGTCAACGCCTTTGAGGATACTCCGTTCACCCTTTCGCCCTCGCCCACCCTCCTGGAGATCGTGGAACACAAGAAGGAGATACAGAGGGCTGGCACCGATTCCTTCCTGGATTTCAAAGACCAGACTAAGGCGATACGCAGGGCTGGCAGCATGTCCTTTACCCCCGCCCCTCAACGACGCCCACCAAAATCACCAAAGCAGAGACGCGCACCATCTCCCCCGGCTTCATCACCATGCCTACCACAATCATCCAAACCAAAACAATCTGCAAACTGATATCTGCTGGGTCCAGGCTCAAGGGCGTATGGCACTCTCAACTATTTCCAGGACATTCCAGGGCCCTGCCTGCCAGTAGCTTTGCCGATATCTGTGTTGATAGGTAATAGATTAAGAGCGGTGAATCAGCTTAGACACAGGAAGCACTCAAACGTTTGTGTGAGTTTATCTAATTTAGCAGTGATTCCATGTCAGCCACAGCTTGTTACAAAAAACATGACTGATAGTGTGTTCAACGAACTTAAACTAGCTTTATTAAATGTCAGGTCTTTGGCAGGAAAAACATTTTTAATCAATGATTTTATCACTGAGCACAATCTCGATTTTATGTTTTTAACAGAAACTTGGATTGAACAAAATAACAGTGCAGCTGTTCTTATCGAATCAACCCCTCCCAACTTTAGTTTTATGAGTCAGGAAAGAATGCATAAGAGAGGAGGTGGAGTTGCTATTCTGTTCAATGATTCCCTTCAATGCAGGAAGACATCTTATGGGAACTTTGATTCTTTTGAATATGTGGCCCTTCAGCTGAAACGCTCCTCTCGAGCTCTGTTCCTAAATATCTATAGGCCACCCAAATACTGTGCAAGCTTTTTTGATGACCTTACTGAACTGCTGTCTATAGTGTGTATTGACTTTGACCGTCTAGTCATTGTTGGTGATTTTAACATCCATGTTGACAACCCCCAGGACAGAGGGGCTAAAGAACTGTTTTGTGTTCTTGATAGCTATGGACTGACTCAGCATGTGACGGAGCCCACGCACAATAAGGGGCACACTCTGGACTTAATGATCTCAAAGGGTCTGAATATCTCTAAGGTTGTGGTGACTGATGTTGCGCTCTCTGACCATTCCTGTGTTTTCTTTGAGAGCTCTATTTCTATGTTCAAAAAGAGGTAACCACAAAGCGATGTTTAACTGAAAATACTAGGGAAATGTTTACTCAGAATTTTTCTTCCACACTTGCCCCTGCTAACATCTCAGTAAATGAGCTAGTAGATCATTTTAATTCAAAAATTAAAAATGTCATAGATGCCATTGCTCCAATTAAGGTAAAGGAAGTGACTGGGAAGAAAATATCTCCATGGAGAAAGGCCATGACCGTTAAAACAGAAAAAAGAGAATGTCGAAAAGCTGAACGCAGGTGGCGAAAAAACAAATCTCCAGGTTCACTTTGAAATTTATAAAGAGAGACTTGGCCTTTATAATTTGGAATTGAAAAACGCACGACAATCATTCTTCTCTGACATCATAAACAAAAACAACGCACGTGCCTTGTTTGCTACCGTCGACAGACTAACTAACCCCCCAGTGTCAGTAGCCTCTGAATTTCTATCCACCAGGGCGTGCAATGATTTTGCCTTTTTCACTGACAACATTCAGAACATCAGACAAGCAGTCAGTGCCTCTGCATCAGGAACAGCAAATGTGCTGTCTCTGTGTCCACTTAACATCAATTCAGACATCATGACACAGATCCATCAGATTAATGATAAAAACCTAGAGGACATTATTCAACTTCTGAAATCCTCCTCCTGCTGCCTTGATATTATTCCAACAGGATTTTTCAAAGATGTTTTGCCTTGCATGGCCTCAGAACTACTTCATATAGTAAACAAATCTCTTCACTCAGGTATTTTTCCACAGGCCCTGAAAACTGCAGTCATTAAACCGCTCTTAAAAAAGAATAATCTAGATGCTTCAGTAATGAACAATTACAGGCCCATATCGAACCTGCCATTTCTAGGTAAAATCATTGAAAAAGTTGTTTTTCAACAGTTGAGTAATTTCTTGCATTTAAATAGTTGTTTCGATGTGTTCCAGTCAGGCTTTCGTCCAAACCACAGCACTGAGACTGCTCTTGTAAAGGTCTTTAACGACATCCACTTAAACACAGACAGTGGCAGAACTTCAGTGTTAGTATTATTAGATCTCAGTGCTGCGTTTGACACTGTTGACCACAGCATATTACTGGACCGACTGGAACACTGGGTGGGACTTTCGGAAACGGTTCTAAATTGGTTTAAATCCTACTTAAAGGATAGAAACAACTTTGTTTTTATCGGTAAATACACATCTGAGTTGACAAATATGACATGTGGGGTTCCTCAAGGCTCCATCTTGGGGCCTCTTCTCTTTAACATCTACATGCTACCACTGGCTCAGATAATGAAAAACAACAAAATAAGTTACCATAGCTATGCAGATGACACACAAATGTACGTAACAATTTCACCAGGAGACTATGCTCCAATTCAAACACTGAGTAAGTGCATTGAACAAATCAATGACTGGATGTGTCAGAACTTTCTCCAATTAAACAAAGATAAAACTGAGGTAATGGTTTTTTGAGCCAAGGCAGAACGTTTAAAAGTTAGCGCTGAGCTTCAGTCTGCAATGTTCAAAACAACAGATACAGCCAGAAATCTAGGAGTAGTCATGGACTCTGACCTGAGTTTCAACAGTCACATTAAAACAGTTACTAAATCAGCCTACTATCACCTAAAGAACATATCTAGGATTAAAAGACTAATGTCACAGCAGGATTTGGAAAAACTTGTCCATGCCTTTATCTTCAGTAGACTCGACTACTGCAATGGTGTCTTCACAGGTCTCACTAAAAAATCTATTAGAAAGCTGCAGCTGATTCAGAACGCCGCTGTTCGAGTCCTCACTAACACTAAGAAAGTGGATCACATCACTCAAGTCTTTACACTGGCTTCCTGTGTGTCAAAGAATAGATTTCAAAATATTGCTGCTGGTTTATAAAGCACTGACTGGTTTAGGCCCAAAATACATTACTGACCTCCTGCTAAACTATGAACCATCCAGATCTCTCAGGTCTTCAGGGACTGGTCAGCTTTCTGTCCCCAGAGTCAGAACTAAACATGGTAAAGCAGCGTTCAGTTATTATGCTCCAAATATCTGGAACAAACTCCCAGAAACCTGCAGGTCCGCTTCAACTCTGACTACTTTTAATTCTAGGCTGAAGACTTTCTTTTTGTCGCTGCTTTTAATTGAACTATTCATATCTTAAACTGCACTGTAACTTTTATCCATGTACTTTGTCTTGTAATGTTTAATTGAACTATGTATATTTTAGACTGCACTGTAACTTTTATCCATGTATTTTTCCTTAATGTTTATTTGATTAGCTTTTCTTTTTTAATGCTTAATGTCTTTCATTTTTTTTTTTTTTTTGTAAAGCACTTTGAATTGCCTTGCGTTGAAAAGTGCTCTATACATAAACTTGCCTTGCCTTACTATTAGACACTGCGCCCACTCTGTTGCCAGATTTCAGAGAAATAAGCAACCAGGTCTGAAAACAAGCCCAAAAGAAGCAACACATACATGATGTTGTGTCATTTTAAACCAAAACTAAGGCATCAGGATGACTTTAAGACGTGAACATGGTCATTTTTGTTTTGTAACATTAAATAAAATAATTTTTTTAAGGATTCCCGATCCCCGATCTTTGTCTCCCGATTCCGATCTTTTAAAAATCACGTGGATCGGGACATCTCTACATTCAACTGCCCCGAAGATCCCGACGCGAAGCCTGAAGGGTAAACACACCAGGTTTAATCTGCCCGCACAATTTGTCTGGTGTCGGAATGTCTCGCCATGTTAGTCCATTGTTAAAAAACAAAACACCATTTAATTTCGGGTTAAAATGTGTTGTAACTGCGTTACTGGGCATTGTAACAGGTAATATATTACCCACATTTCATTAGTAATGCGTTACATTACTTCGTTACAGCAAAAAGTAATATATTACTGTAACTCCGTTACTTTTGTAACGCGTTACACCCAACACTGGTTGTTACCAAGTGGCTGAATAGGACTACAAAAGTTGTCCAGGCCGTTTTACGTCATTACACCGAACACGTAAAACATTCCCGCTAAGTTTGTTTGCCCTGTTCTGCTTGAAAGCAAGTCCCTGCCTCCTGCAAACTGTTCAAACAGACGCTTCAACTTGTACCATTTAGAGTCTGTATGTTTGAATATGGATCTTAAGTCGGCGTGACGTTGAAGCAGCGACCCTGCTGTAGTTCCTTTATAGCATAACGTTAGCATTTTGCTTCTGGCGACTAGATTTATGATTAGAAAATTATAAAATTCAGGATCTCGTCTCTGTATGCCAACTCGTCGTCTCCCTTATATATTTGGCCGACCATAGTGGTGTCATCTGCACATTTTATAATGGAGTTGGAGGGGTGAATGGGAGAGCAGTCGTGTGTGTAGAGTAGAGGGCTCATTACGCAGCCCTGCGGGGAGCCAGTGCTGAGGGTGGAGGAGCAATAAGGGCCTATTTTCACTGTCTGAGGACGGTCTGTAAGGAAATTATTTATCCAGGCGCATAAGATGGAGGGGAAACCTAGGCGTGACAGTTTTTCCACGAGTATGTCAGGTATGATGGTGTTAAAAGCTGAGCTAAAATCGACGAACAGCATCCTTATATAGTTGCCTGGGCCTTCTAGGTGGCTCACAGCTGTGTGATCAACTCAGTAAATCAACCAGGGTTTCTCTGTCCGACTGAGAGCGCGTTCATGTGAAAGGGACGGGGTTAGCAACATTTGACCAATCACAAACATGGAGAAGCGGGCTGACAGCGTCTTTTTTTCTCTCTCCATGAACCTTTGGGGCTCCGTATATACACTAGTATTAGATGCAGTCAAAAGTTTGGACACATCTTATCATTCGAAGTTTTTTACTTATTTAAATTGGTTCTACATTGTAGATTAATACTGAAGACATCAAAACTATAAAACACATATGGAATTATTATAGCGTTCGGTGGTTTTTGTGAGTGCACTTGAGGATACATTCAAAGTTCTTGAAATGTTCCGGATCGACTGGCCTTCATTTCTTGAAGTGATGATGGACGGTCGTTTCTCTTCACTGAGTTGAGTGGGTCTTGCCATAATATGTATTACAACAGTAGTCAAATAGGGCTCTCCACTGTGCACTAACCCTACCTCAAACACATTAAGAAAGCAAGTAATTCCACAAATTGACTCTTGGCAAGGCACACGTGTTAATGGAAAACCGTTCCAGGTGACGACCTTGTTATGGCAGATTCCTTATTACAGCGTATTTCTCGCTTATTCATTAAGGTCACACAGGTCAGAGAGGCCCCATCGTCTTGTTATATCAGTCTTATGCCTAGTCACATGGTTAGTTAAGACAAATGTGTTTATTGAGTTACATTTCCAGAGAAGAGGCCCCATCGTCTCCCCCGTAATTATTAGGGGTGAGCGGAAGTACAAAGAGGCTCCATAGCTCAGTCGGTAGAGCCTCAGGTTATAATACAGTTAAGTCTTTGTTAGTTAAAGACGTCATGAGATCGTGACCTTTCCACATCTGAAACATATACAAGTATGGCATTCATAGGGGAAAATGTGTGTGTGTGTTCATTACAGTAGCTATATATGCCTGTGTAAAACTGCTACTCGTTGGGGCATTTCCGCGATTGGTTGCTGTTGAAGCAAGGTGATGTACTCCAATATTATTAGTTGTTGTGTGAATATTGATTAATTTCAACCATATCTGTGATTACGTTTTATTGATCTCTCTCTCTGTGTTAACATTTAAAGTTGGTGAGCCATTAATTGCACTAGCTGTGTGCAAAGCAAAAGGGGTCTGCTTTGAAGAATCTAGAATAAAAATCACACTTTTTTGTTAACTAGATAATTCCATATGTGTTCTTTCATAGTTTTGATGTCTTCAGTATTAATCTACAAAGTAGAAACAAATTAAAAATAAACAAAAACCATTGAATGAGAAGGTGTCCAAACTTTTGACTGGTACTGTATATAAAAAACACACATATTTTAATATTTAGCAGGTTCCCTCATCTATAATCATTTATACAAGCACAACTTTAAACATTTACAGCAGTGAAATGCAACATTCAAAACAATCAAGAAACATCATAAATGAAACACTGACAGGGTTGGTGCGGAGCTGATAATTTATTCCGGCAAATTACTCAGACCTACTAATTAACCTAACCGAAGTTATTGAGTCTAAGTAAGTTTACTGCTTGGCTCAGATCCACCAACGTCAGCAAGATCTCACCTCTATTAACTCCTGAAGAACCAGGTTCAATTAACTGCTGTTTCAATTCAGACGACTCTCTTAAATCTGTTTAAGTGATCCCGAAGGATTTTGATATCAGTAATGAGGTGTGTCCCTACCTAAGTGTGAGTGTGGCAGGGTGCAATCTTACCTTTGAAGCAGGAGAGGAGAGCGCAGATGTCTTTTAAGTTGTCGCAGTCCAAAAGGTGGGATCAGTTTATTTGAAGAAAAATGGGTCCAAACTAATACAGGGTTTTTACCTTCTCTCGTTACATCATTATACTCATACTAAACCTATCATGCTTCGATCATGTTCAAATATGAAACTTTTATTCACAGTTTTACATTTATTACCAAAATTGTAATTTCAACTGCCCAATTCAGTTGTGATTTTTAAATCTCCCGATAGAATTTAGAGGCATTTCCTCATAAAAGACCGGTGATAATAAAAAGCACATTCAACTTTTCATTCACCAAATCAATTCGCATTAATTCCATACCTTTTTTCCGACACAGATGGCGGGTATTAACATTCACAAACACATACCTACCTCCCGCAGGTATTCGGAGGAAGATCCTCATAGGTGGTGGTTACTAATAACTCACAAACACACTCCTATCCGACACAGATGGCGGGTACTAACATCCACAAACACATACCTATCTCCCGCAGGTATTCGGAGGAAGATCCTCATAGGTGGTGGTTACTAATAACTCACAAACACACTCCTATCCGACACAGATGGCGGGTACTAACATCCACAAATACATACCTATCTCCCGCAGGTGTTCGGAGGAAGATCCTCACAGGTGGTGGTTACTAATACTCACAAACACATCTCAATTCATTGCACTCATTCAACAAAGTAATTCACTCAGCATTCAACCAAGACATTTGAGAGATATTTACCAAGTTTCAGAGAACCTTACCGAGAGCAAAAACCCAGCTCTGAGGGACAGAGCTTACCAAGAGAGAGCATACCAGGGGAACCCCCCCCCCTCTCTCTCTCGCTCTCTCCAAAAAAAAAGTTCCTCCCCATCCGCCAGTGTCTTTATGCTCAAAAAATGGCCTCTGATGTACAGGACTGGACATGACCAGACATATTCTATGGCAGGGGTCGGCAATCCCTGGCACGCGGCACCGTATCCAGTGGCAAACTAGGAATAAGTGGAATAAGTGTGCAAAACATTAACATTTTCGGATCCTGAACGAGACCGCCGCCAGAGCGCGTCTCCCATTACCTGCAGAAGGAAGCCATGCACGCAACGCAGCCCCGCTCTCTTTAACTCCAGGCGACTTTCTGCCGCTTTCCTCCGTGGTGCCGTGCTGATCGTTTCACCACAGAGGAAAGCACTTCACAAATTTCAGTACCCAAAAGGAGCTGTACAAATGCCGCAGTTTTTGCGTGGCTGTGTCTTTAGTTGAAAGCCCAGTGGCGATCTGCTCATCTCTCATTGAAATAATATGCTACACAGGGGAGCACTGGCCATCTGTGTTCTGGAGAATCACAGAACGGACGATCGTCCTTATTATTATGCTGTTTAAACCAATTATTTAAATGTGTTTGTTAAATTCGGCATCATGTAAGTTAGGGATGCTCCGATCGATCGGCCGCCGATCGATATCGACCGATACTCACTATCTGCCGATCGATCAGTGCTCTCTAAAAATGCCGATCGCATGACGTAAAATACATGACAAGCTCTCCAAAATGGCTTCACCGGTCTGGCAGTATTTTAAAGTGTCCGAAAATGACAATAAAATAGCGGAATGCAACGTGTGTGTGAAGCAAAGATCCTGCAGCTCCGCCCGCTGTGACGGACCGGTGAGCGGAGCAAAACGCACAAGAGTAACGGCCCCTACACACGGCGGCGTGCGTTGTCGCTTGCCGGCGGGGGGGGCTGAAACTCGACCAACAACCAATCACATGAATCTCCCGCCCCAGACACACAAGCACGCGGTTTGATTGGCTAGAGCTTGTACTGGCATATGATTCGATTGGCTGACGCCTCCGTCAAGGCATCAAAAGTAGAATATTGCTCTACTTTTGCAGCGAGCACCGCGAGAGAAGCTACGCTTTGCTCCCACAATGCAGTTCGGCGAATCGTGACGTCACCCCATTCAAAGTGAATGGGCAGAAGCGTTGAAGCGGCAACGCACGCCGCCGTGTGTAGGGGCCGTTAGACCTAACACACTTAGCTATTTGATCTACCTCTGGAACAAGCTAAACTAGTTATACATATATTTATTCTTCACTGTCGGGTCACTCATTACTGGATCAGTGAGCTGCATGAGATACTGACAGGCTGTCAGGAGAGGGAGGGGGAGAGAGGAAAAGAGAGCGCTTCTGCTCATTTGTCCCGTGTTACCATCCAAAGTTAATGTAAACTTGAATAATGTACTTCATTTGAATTTAACAATTATGTTGGTTGTTGTTGGTGGAAGCGCCAGTGATGAATGAGCCCCATTAACTGAGTTTTAAATATAACTTTACATGGAAGATCCCCATAGGCCCCGCCCACTCGATCCGATCAGAGCATCCCTGACAGGTCCACACACTACTTCCCCTCAGCGAGGCTCCCCCCGCCCTCCTGTTGACAGTTCACGAGCATCGAGCTCACCGTAACCATTTCCCCCCCCGCCCCCCCCTCCTTGATAATTCACGATCGTCAGCACGTTGATAAAATATATTTTTTTGAATGGCACTTCATATCAAAAAGGTTGCCGACCCCTGTTCTATGGCTATGACATAACCACCTTTTTGGGGCGTCTCTCTTTTTCTCCTTAAGTCAGGAGCCCCCCTCCCTGTGTACTGCTGTGAGGGAAGAGGGAAGAAACTGGCTCTCCCTTATCAGTGAAACCATTATTGGCCTTACACACTCAACTTAACAAACCACTTGTGTTTTGTTTATACTGTAAATATAGAAAATCATAAAATATGAAGCATTTTCATTGTGGGTTATATAAGAATATGATTGATCATATTTGATTATAACTAACTTTCGTTTTAAGTATTCACTTGATACTATGAAGATCTCAACAGCACCATCATTACTATGACATTAGAGGGTGCCATAAAATGTTCTGATAATACTTGCATACTTTTACTTAAATAAGGTTTGAATTAGGGCTGTGCAATTAATTGTATTTTAATCTCTATTACGATTTTGGCTTGCAACGATTATGAAAACAACTAATCGGAAAAAAAAGATTATTTTGCTGCATTCCCTTTCGCAATGATGCTCTCAATGTGTCTTGCGTTACACAACTTAGCATTTAGATCAATAAAGGCCTTGGGGCTATGTTGTTTGATTGAATTAAACACAATATATGCACTCCACTATGCTGTTGTACTGTATCTGAAGATCTTAATATGATTGCTCATATTTTAAGCCATCTTTTTTCCGGCCCCTTGCTTTGGAAAATTTTCATCAACCGGCCCCCATTCCAAACTAATTGAATAGCCCTGGCGTAGTGTATCTGTGAACAATCCCAAATACAATTCATTGTTTACATTGCGGCTAGTGCTAAACCAGAAGAAAAAACCCTTTTTCATTTTTAACGGTAAGTGGAAAGGGGCTGGGCTACATGAGGTGAATTGAGCCAACATAATTAGACTATTTTTTCTGACTGTGTTGTTGTGGCAATTCAGCACTCACAACAGGAAAGAATAAAACAGAGAGGAATCAATAAAACACAGATATAGTTGATTAATTATTATTTTGTTGTACAACAATCAATAATAATGAGGAAACATTACCTTGCACACAAGCAGTCAATAGTGGTAATGCTCCAACGAGTACAAGTCTTTCACATCATATATAGCAGCTGTAATGAACGCACACACAATTTCCCTTACGTTAGCCAACACACCCACATATGTTCCAGATGTCGAAAGGTCATTATCTCGTGACCTCTTTAGGTGTAATTCATACCCTGTCAGGATATGAACCACCTAACTAACAAGACGTAACTGTATTATCCTCAGGAGAGCCTCTTTGCACTTCCGCTCACCCCTAATGATTGCGGAAGAGACGATGGGCCTCTCTTCTCTGGAAACTGTAATTCAATAACATACCTAATTATATTGACTAGGTCCAAGACTGATATAACTGTGTGTTTCCTGTGTCCTGCAGATGTCCAGCAGCTGGTGGTGGTTAAAGAAGAGCCTCTCCCTGACCAGCAGGAGTGGAGCTGCAGTCTGGACCAGGAGGACCCAGAGCCCCCCCCACACATTAAGCAGGAACAGGAGGAACTCAGGATCAGTCAGAAGGGAGATCAGCTTCAGGAGCTGGAGGAGGCTGATATCACCAAGTCCACTTTCACTCCTGACCCTGTGAAGAGTGAAGATGATAAAGAGGAACCTCAGTCCTCACAGCCTCATCAAAGGCAAACTGATCACATGGAAACAGACGCTGATGGAGATGACTGTCGAGGACCAGAACCAGCCAGGAACTCAGATCCAGAGAGCAGTTTACAACCAAAGACTGAGGACCACACTGGAGACTCTTCTGAAGACACTGATGACTCTTCTGAACATGACACTGAAGACAGTGCTGATTGGAAGGAGACCAGAGAACCTGCCTCAGGCTCAAACTCACTGAAAATTAGACAAGAATCTGTCAGTGATCCCCGACGTAGTGCTGAAAAGAAACCATTCAGCTGCTCAGTCTGTAAGAAAGCTTTTAGATATAGAAGAGATCTAAATCAACACATGAGAATCCACACAGGAGAGAAACCCTTTCGCTGCTCAGTTTGTGAGAAAGCTTTTTCAGTGAATACAAATTTAAAGACACACATGAGAATCCACACAGGAGAGAAAGCACACATCTGCTCAGTCTGTAAGAAAGCTTTTTCACACAGTGGAAGTTTAAAGAAACACATGAGAATCCACACAGGAGAGAAAGCACACATCTGCTCAGTCTGTAAGAAAGCTTTTTCACATAGTGGAAGTTTAAAGAAACACATGAGAGTCCACACAGGAGAGAAAGCACACATCTGCTCAGTCTGTAAGAAAGCTTTTTCACAGAGTGGAGGTTTAAAGGCACACATGAGAGTCCACACAGGAGAGAAAGCACACATCTGCTCAGTCTGTAAGAAAGCTTTTTCACACAGTGGAAGTTTAAAGGCACACATGAGAGTCCACACAGGAGAGAAAACACACAGCTGCTCAGTCTGTAAGAAAGCTTTTTCACGGAGTAGAAGTTTAAAGGAACACATGAGAATCCACACGAGAGGAAACACACAGCTGCTCAGTCTGTAAGAAAGCTTTTTCACGGAGTAGAAGTTTAAAGGTACACATGAGAATCCACACAGGAGAGAAACCATTCAAATGCAATGTTTGTGACAAAAGATTTAAATGGCGTAATCATTTCCAAAGGCACAAGTGTGTTTCTCGTCAGTCCTCACAGCTTAATGAAATTCAAACTGAGGATAACGGAGAGGCAGAGCCTCCAATCAGCAGCACAGCTGAACACATGGAAACAGAAGCTGATGGAGAGGACAATGAATAAGTCTTATGACAGTTCACACATGAGAGAAATCTGTCTGACTGAATTAACATTGTTGTACAACATCCATATAAGACTTAAATGAATCTTTATCAACATAGGTGGACAATATGTTTAATGTTTTTGTCATTCTGATGTATACGTTAACCACTGACGGTTGATGAACCATTTTATTTGGATTGAGGGCTCCAAGTTTCCATATAAAGGTATAGGATGGTTTGATGTATTGTTCTTTATTTCTAAATGTTTTTGTATCATTGCTATCCTGTTAATGAGCCCTGTTTTACATAAATGTACCTGTTATCGGAGTGTTTTTGCTTCTGTAACTGTAAGGGAATACATTTTCCTATTTTGTGTCCTGATGACCTAATGCCGTAACATGTAATACGTTACTCCCTAAGCCTGTTTTCACCCATCTACAACCGATTCGCTAATAATCACAAATGTTCATTTCTTTGACCCCTTGGCTCGACTATTTCTTATTTAATAATCGTTACATCTCCTCAGGACCAAGTTCCTGTGTCCTGCCTTTCACCTGCTGATCACCCACTGCTCATTTAAGGTGGGCTGACCTTTACAATGGACCAGCTAGTCTTAGTGTGTTAATGCAAACGTTTTGTAAAATGACACGAGACCAAAAAGGTGCTGTGTGCTCTCTGCAGGATGGTGTCTGGACTCAAAGATTGTTTATGGTATGAGAGCTTCACTCTGTTTTTGTTGTCCAAACGACGCCAACAGAGGGCGGGTACTAACATTCACAAACACGTACCTATCTCCCGCAGGTATTCGGAGAAGATCCTCATAGGTGGCGGTTACTAATACTCACTAACATATCTCAATTCATTCCACACATTCAACAAAGTAATCCTCCCCCTCTCTCTCGCTTTCCTCCGTGGTGCTGATCGTTTGAACAATGACATATTCTCATGAATATTAAACACAACAACCTGGAACCTCTCTCATTCAATAAGAGTGTGTGTGTGTGATAGATAGATCGTTGGAGCTATGTGCAACTCAAGGCATATGCTCGAACGGGAGCTGCCTGGACGCTGAAATCATGTTGCGCACTATCCGAGCTGAGTGTGCTGACTTCTCCTACAATGTCCCGCTGTCTGCTTCCTGCATAAAGTCAAGTGCTCGGCGCAGTTGTGGCGAAATTTCGCTCCTCTGTTTTCATTTAAACAGCTCCTTATATCTGTTAGCGCAGCTAGCTAGCACCAGATGCTAACAATATACATACTACTTTTGTAATTCTAACACTTTGGTAACAATCTAAAACACCAAACCAATTAGATCACATGAGAACATTTGTGTTTTGAAGATTTTCCCAAAATCAGATGTCAAATTGTAAGCTTTTGAGCTACTTATCTCATCAAACAGTGCTCTAAGGTGATTAATTTGCATATATAGCAATACTAGAGACTGTCCTGAACATTTTGATATGTAACACATGGGTGCCATGTTAGAAGAAACACATTTAAAAGGTGATTTAAGAAAACATCTAAACATCGAGAAAATACCCTTAGAGGGTTAAACAGCATAATAATAAGGACGATCGTCCGTTCTGTGATTCTCCAGAACACAGATGGCCAGTCCGCCCCTGTGTAGCATATTCAGCAGGTGAAAGGCAGGACACGGGAACTTGGTCCTGAGGAGATGTAACGATTATTAAAAAAGAAATAGTCGAGTCAAGGGGTCAAAGAAATGAACATTTGTGATTATTAGCGAATCGGTTGCAGATGGGTGAAAACAGGCTTAGGGAGTAACGTATTACATGTTACGGCATTAGGTCATCAGGATACAAAATAGGAAAATGTATTCCCTTACAGTTACAGAAGCAAAAACACTCCGATAACAGGTACATTTATGTAAAACAGGGCTCATTAACAGGATAGCAATGATACAAAACATTTAGAAATAAAGAACAATACATCAAATCATCCTATATGGAAACTTGGAGCCCTCAATCCAAATAAAATGGTTCATCAACAGTCAGTGGTTAACATATACATCAGAATGACAAAAACATTAAACATATTGTCCACCTATGTTGATAAAGATGGAGTTCATTTAAGTCTTATATGGATGTTGTACAACAATGTTAATCCAGTGAGACAGATTTCTCTCATGTGTGAACTGTCATAAGACTTATTCATTGTCCTCTCCATCGGCTTCTGTTTCCATGTGTTCAGCTGAGCTGCTGATTGGAGGCTCTGCCTCTGCGTTATCCTCAGTTTGAATTTCATTAACCTGTGAGGACTGACGACCAACACACTTGTGCCTTTTGAAATGATTACGACCATTACATCTTTTGTCACAAACATTGCAGCTCTATATTTCCTCTCCTGTGTGGACTCTCATGTGTGTCTTTAAATTTCCACTATGTGAAAAAGCTTTCTTACAGACTGAGCAGCTGTGTGCTTTCTCTCCTGTGTGGACTGTCATGTGTGTCTTTAAATGTCCACTCTGTGAAAAAGCTTTCTTACAGACTGAGCAGATGTGTGGTTTCTCTCCTGTGTGGACTCTCATGTGTTCCTTTAAACTTCCACTGTGTGAAAAGGCTTTCTTACAGACTGAGCAGCTGTGTGCTTTCTCTCCTGTGTGGACTCTCATGTGTTCCTTTAAACTTCCACTCCGTGAAAAGGCTTTCTTACAGACTGAGCAGCTATGTGCTTTCTCTCCTGTGTGGATTCTCATGTGTTCCTTTAAACTTCCACTCTGTGAAAGAGCTTTCTTACAGACTGAGCATTTTAATGCTTTCTCTCCTGTGTGGACTCTCATGTGTTCCTTTAAACTTCCACTCCGTGAAAATGCTTTCTTACAGACTGAGCATTTGAATGATTTCTCTCCTGTGTGGATTCTCATGTGTTCCTTTAAACTTCCACTCTGTGAAAAAGCTTTCTCACAAACTGAGCATTTGAATGATTTCTCTCCTGTGTGGATTGTCATGTGTATCTTTAAATTTCCACTCTGTGAAAAAGCTTTCTCACAAACTGAGCATTTGAATGGTTTCTCTCCTGTGTGGATTGTCATGTGTTCATTTAAACTTCCACTCCGTGAAAATGCTTTCTTACAGACTGAGCATTTGAATGGTTTCTCTCCTGTGTGGACTCTAATGTGTGTCTTTAAATGTCCACTGTGTGAAAAAGCTTTCTCACAAACTGAGCAGCAAAAGGGTTTCTCTCCTGTGTGGATTCTCATGTGTTGATTTAGATATTGTCTATATCTAAAAGCTTTCTCACAAACTGAGCAGCTGAATGGTTTCTTTTCAGCACTACGTTGTGGATCACTGACAGATTCTTGTCTATTTTTCAGTGAGTTTGAGCCTGAGGCAGGTTCTCTGGTCTCCTTCCAATCAGCACTGTGTTCAGTGTCAGGTTCAGAAGAGTCATCAGTGTCTTCAGAAGAGTCTCCAGTGTGGTCCTCAGTCTTTGGTTGTAAACTGCTCTCTGGATCTGAGTTCCTGGCTGGTTCTCGAAAGTCCTCTCCATCAGCTTCTGTTTCCATGTGATCAGTTTGTCTTTGATGAGGCCGTGAGGACTGAGGTTTCTCTTTATCATCTTCACTCTTCACTGGGTCAGGAGTGAAAGTGGACTTGGTGATATCAGCCTCCTCCAGCTCCTGAAGCTGCTCCCCCTCCTGACTGATCCTGAGTTCCTCCTGTTCCTGCTTAATGTGTGGGGGGGGCTCTGGGTCCTCCTGGTCCAGACTGCAGCTCCACTCCTGCTGGTCAGGGAGAGGCTCTTCTTTAACCACCACCAGCTGCTGGACATCTGCAGGAAATAGGAAACACACTGTTATATCAGTCTTGGACCTAGTCAATATAATTAGGTATATTATTGAATTACAGTTTCCAGAGAAGAGAGGCCCATCGTCTCTTCCGCAATTATTAGGAGTGAGCAGAAGTGCAAAGAGGCCCTCCTCAGGATAATACAGTTAAGTCTTGTTAGTTGGGTGGTTCATATCCTGACAGAAAAAAAATGGTCTAATTATGTTGGCTCAATTCACCTCATGTAGCCCAGCCCCTTTCCACTTACTGTTAAAAATGAAAAAGGTTTTTTTCTTCTGGTTTAGCACTAGCCGCAATGTAAACAATGAATTGTATTTGGGATTGTTAACAGATACACTACGCCAGGGCTTTTCAATTAGTTTGGAATGGGGGCCGGTTGTTGAAAATGATCCAAAGCAAGGGGCCGGGAAAAAGATGGCTTAAAATATGAGCAATCATATTAAGATCTTCAGATACAGTACAACAGCATAGTGGAATGCATATATTGTGTTTAATTCAATCAAACAACATAGCCCCAAGGCCTTTTTTGATCTAAATGCTAAGTTGTGTAACGCAAGACACATTGAGAGCATCATTGCGAAAGGGAATGCAGCAAAAATAATCGTTTTTTTCCGATTACGTTGTTTTCATAATCGTTGCAAGCCAAAATCGTAATAGAGATTAAAATACGATTAATTGCACAGCCCTAATTCAAACCTTATTTAAGTAAAAGTATGCAAGTATTATCAGAACATTTTATGACACCCTCTAATGTCATAGTAATGATGGTGCTGTTGAGATCTTCATAGTATCAAGTGAATACTTAAAACGAAAGTTAGTTATAATCAAATATGATCAATCATATTCTTGTATAAACCCATAATGAAAATGCTTCTTGATGGTTTTTGAATATCTATGTATGTTTACGATTTTATCTGTTGCTGTGTTGATAACTTTGCGTTTTAAAAAGAGGGTGTTGAGATCTTCATAGTATCAAGTGAATACTTAAAACGAAAGTTAGTTATAATCAGATGTAATCAATTATATTCTTATATAACCCACAATGAAACTGCTTCATATTTTATGATTTTCTATATTTACAGTATAAACAAAACACAAGTGGTTTGTTAAGTTGAGTGTGTAAGGCCTATAATGGTTTCACTGATAAGGGAGAGACCGTTTCTTCCCTCTTCCCTCACAGCAGTACACAGGGAGGGGGGCTCCTGACTTAAGGAGAAAAAGACAGAGGCCCCAAACAGGTGGTTATGTCATAGCCATATAACAGGGATCGATAACCTTTTTGATACGAAGTGCCATTCAAAAAAATATATTTTATCAACGTGCTGACGATCGTGAATTATCGAAAAGCGAAAAGCTAATAAAATAAACATATAGCTCTACACCCCTGGCCGACATGTCCTTAAAATGAAGTCCGAGTTTGAAATATATCTCAAATAATGTATGCACTGCCATTTCCCCACAGAAACATAACAGTCTGCAATTAAACGGTTGTCTCCTGTGCGCTCCTCTTCCTACTTGGCGCACCGGTAACTTTCTCGTGCGCACAAGAGGCTGAGACCAGCCGCCGAATCCCTCGGAACATCATAAAAGCCATAAAGCCAAAATGTTGGTATCGTGACAACACTACACTCTACACACACGACTGATCTCCCATTCACCCCTCCAACTCATTATAAAATGTGCAGATGACACCACTGTGGTCGGCCAAATATATAAGGGAGACGACGAGTCGGCATACAGAGACGAGATCCTGAAGCTGTCTGCGTGGTGTTCAGCTAACAACCTACATCTGAACACAAGCAAAACAAATCATCATAGACTTCAGAAAGCACCGTCCAGAACCCACCCCCCTTCACCTCAATGGAGAGAGAGTGGAGAGGGTCTCCACCTTTAAGTTCCTGGGGGTTCACATTTCGGAGAGCCTCAGCTGGACAGCACACACCACTGCAGCAGTTAAGAAGGCCCAGCAGCGACTACACTTCCTGAGGGTGCTTCGGAGGAACCGACTGAACAAGAAGCTGCTGGTGTCCTTCTACCGAGCGACCATCGAGAGCGTGCTGTCATACTCCATCTCGGGGTGGTATGCAGGATGTTCAGCTGCGGACAAGAAAGCCCTGCAGAGAGTGATACGGATGGCAGAGAAAACCATCGGCTGCCCCCTGCCCTCTCTGGAACACATCTCCACCTCCCGCTGCCGCAGCAGAGCTAACAAAATCATAAAGGACAGCTCTCACCCAGGTCACAGACTGTTCTCTCTCCTGCCTTCTGGGAGGAGAGACAGGAGCTTCAAGTCACGGACAAACAAACTCAAAAACAGTTTCTACCCCTGGGCCGTCAGGCTGCTCAACCACCACACATAATGCAATAACCGTGACCATGCTCACACATACACACACTTTTAATGCACTTTATTTATATATATAAATATATATCAGAATCTGAGAAGAGCAGCACCAGCTGCAAAGAGAGAGAGATTCCGGAGCTAAGAGGCGGCGTCGCTTACGTCTCTCTTACGTCGAGGCGTGCAGGAAACTAAACCCACCTCCCCTGAACATGGGTCGACTGAAGAGTCTCGTCATGCCTGCCTACAAGCAGTAGTAATGATGTTCGTTTACGCCAATCAGAATGCACCAAACTTAATGTGGAGTCGGTGTGTAGTTATGCTAAAACAATGTCGGACACCGTAATCTTCTCTGGTCCCCTCCCCAATCTGATCAATGATGACATGTATAGCCGCATGTCATCATTTCAGCGCTGGTTGTCTTGGTGGTGCCCAGCAAACAATGTGGGCTTCGTAAATAATTGGACAGCCTTCTGGGGAAAACCTGGTCTGATTAAGAGAGACGGCATTCATCCTACTTTGAAAGGTGCAGATCTCATTTCGGCAAACATTTCAGGGCTTTGTGGACTTAATCCATGACAAACTGGAGTTGAGACCAGGAGGCAGAGTCGCAGTCTTACACGCTTCTCTGCGCTCTCTCCTAGGCAGTCACCCATAGGAATAAATAAAATACCCAATATTAGCGGTGTGTGTGTGTCTGCCCAAGGACAATTTAAGGTAAAACCTAATAGAGGTATCATACATAATAACCTAATAAAAGTAAATGTAACAACTACTACAGTGCAACAAAACAGGAAGATTAAATGTGGTCTCTTAAACACAAGATCTCTAGCATCTAAAGCAATATTGGTAAATGATTTAATATCAGATTATAATATTGATATATGCTGTCTCACTGAAACTTGGTTGAGACATGAAGAATATGTCAGCATAAATGAGGCCACTCCACCCAGCCATGTCAACACTCATATTGCTCGAGGCACGGGCCGAGGAGGTGGAGTTGCAGCAATCTTTGACTCAAGTTTACTTATCAATACTAAACCAAAATTAAATTATACCTCTTTTGAAAGCCTCGTTTTTAGTCTTACGCATCCGACCTGGAAAACTTTGCAGCCAATCTTATTTGTTACAGTGTATCGTGCACCAGGTCCTTATTCAGAATTCTTATCAGAATTCTCTGAGTTTTTATCAACTTTGGTTCTTAAAACAGACAAAGTAATTATCGTAGGTGACTTTAATATTCATGTTGACGATGATAAAAATAGCCTTACTGTTGCATTTAACTCTATATTAGATTCTGTTGGTTTCTGTCAGAGTGTAAATAAACCAACCCACTGTTATAATCACACTCTCGACCTTGTTCTGACTTATGGTATTGAAATTGAGCAACTATTAGTCGAATCCTGCTTTATCCGACCATTTCTTAGTAACTTTTGAAGTACTGTTACTAGACTACAAAGCATTAGTCAAAAGCTCTTGCAGCAGAAACCTATCTGTTAGTGCTATAGCCACATTTAAGGAAGAGATTCCACCAATACTTAACTCGATAGCATGTCTGCATGTAGGGGAGGAAACTTATACAAAATGTACACCACCCCAAATTGATCATGTTGTTGATAGTGCTATAGATGCGCTGCGAATAAAATTAGACTCTGTTGCTCCTTTGAAAAAGAAGAAAATAAAACAACATAGATTAGCTCCATGGCATAATGCCGAAACCCGCAAAATAAAGCAAAAGTCTAGACAACTTGAAAGGATATGGCGTTCCACTAAACTTGAAGAATCTCGTTTAATTTGGCATATTACTCTCAATGAATATAAAAAAGCACTGCGTAAAGCGAGAGCAGCCTACTACTCTTCATTAATAGATGAGAATAAGAATAATGCAAGATTTCTTTTCAGCACTGTAGCCAGGCTGACAGAGAGCCACAGCTCCATTGAGCCTTCTATTCCCATAGCACTCGGTAGCAATGATTTTATGTGCTTTTTTAACGATAAAATTGTTACTCTTAGAAACAAAATTAATGACCTCTTGCCTTTGACCAGTATAGTGTTATCAACAGCTCCCGGAAACGTAAGTTCTAATATTACACTAGATAGGAAACTAGAATGCTTTTCAGCCATAAGCCTTGAACAATTAAATTCAATGATTCTCTCTTCTAAACCATCAACGTGCATGTTAGACCCAATTCCAACTAAGTTGTTGAAGGAAGTTTTTCCATTAATTACCACTTCTTTATTAAATATTATGAATATGTCTTTATTATCAGGCTATGTTCCACAATCATTCAAAGTAGCAGTGATAAAACCGCTTCTTAAAAAGCACAACCTCGATCCAGAGGTTTTAGCCAACTATAGACCTATTTCTAATCTTCCGTTCCTCTCAAATATTCTTGAGAAAGCGGTCGCAAAACAGTTGTGTGATTACTTAAAAAACAATGATTTATCTGAAGATTTTCAGTCTGGCTTTAGAACACATCATAGCACAGACAGCTCTGGTTAAAGTCACAAATGACATTCTAAGAGCCTCAGACAAGGGACTTGTCTCTATTCTTGTTTTGCTCGATCTCAGTGCTGCATTTGATACTATCGACCATGATATCCTATTGCAAAGACTAGAGCACTTAGTTGGCCTACAGGGAACTGCTTTAGGCTGGTTTAGGTCCTATCTATCTGAACGCTCTCAGTTTGTACGTGTTAACGATGAATCTTCCACGCAAACCAAAGTTAGCCATGGAGTGCCACAGGGCTCAGTGCTCGGACCTATTTTGTTCACATTATATATGCTTCCGTTAGGCAATATTATAAGGAATCATTCTGTAAACTTTCATTGTTATGCGGATGATACTCAACTATATTTATCAATCAAGCCTGATGAAATTAATCATCTAAATAAAATTCAAGACTGCCTTAAGGACTTAAAAACGTGGATGACCTTAAACTTTTTGATGTTAAACACGACCAAAACTGAAGTTATTGTACTTGGCCCGAATAATCTACGAAACAAATTATCTAAAGATATACTAACTATGGATGGCATTAATTTGGCCTCCAGTGAGACTGTAAGGAATCTTGGTGTTATATTTGATCAGGATTTATCCTTTAACGCCCACATAAAATCAATTTCAAGGACCACCTACTTCCATCTACGTAACATTGCAAAAATCAGGCATATCTTGCCTCAAAACGATGCAGAGAAACTAGTCCATGCATTTGTTACTTCTAGGCTGGATTATTGTAACTCTTTATTATCAGGGAGTACCAAGAAATCAATCAAGTCGCTTCAGCTGATTCAAAATGCTGCGGCTCGTGTACTAACCAGAGTTAGGAAAAGGGACCACATTACTCCTGTTCTGGCTGCCTTACACGGGCTCCCTATAGAACACAGGATAGAATTTAAAATTCTTCTTCTCGCCTACAAAGCCCTTAATGGGCAGGCGCCATCTTACCTTAAAGAACTCATTATACCCTACTGGCCTACTAGGGCATTGCGTTCCAAGAATGCAGGTTGTTGGTTGTTCCTAGAGTCTCTAAAAGTACAATGGGAGCCAGAGCCTTTTCTTATCAAGCTCCACATTTGTGGAATCAGCTTCCAGTTTGTGTTCGGGCGGCAGACACCCTATCCGTTTTTAAGAGTGCGCTTAAGACCTTCCTTTTGGATAAAGCTTATAGTTAGGGCTGATTAGATTCAGCCCCTAGTTTTGCTGATATAGGCTTAGTTTGTCGGGGGTCATCTTACTTCTTCCTTCTCTCTGTCTATACCTGTGTACTCTCATGTTCCGATTAACCCAGCTTCCCCAAATGTCTTTCTTTTGGTGTCTATATACGCTGGGATCCGGAGTCATGGATGATCCTGCGGTCCTGTGTCCTGGATCGCGAGCGCTGGATCTTGAGTTGTGGCTGTGGTCCTGGATCATAAGTCCTGGATGGCTATCCTCGTGGATTCATCTTCCTATTATACACACATGCATTTCCAAACATCTGGACTACCTATGTTGCAAATGTATTATCTTTTCAATTTACACACGGCATCTATTGCACGTCTGTCCGTCCTGGGAGAGGGATCCCTCCTCTGTGGCTCTCCCTGAGGTTTCTCCCATGTTCCCTTTAAACTGGGTTTTCTTTGGAAGTTTTTCCTTGTACGATGTGAGGGTCTAAGGACAGAGGGTGTCGTATTGTCATACTGATATTCTGTACACACTGTGAAGACCACTGAGACAAATGTAACATTTGTGATATTGGGCTATATAAATAAACATTGATTGATTGATTGATACTGCTGAGCAAAGTGACTAGAAGGCAACCACACACTTATAATATAATATTGTATATAATATTATAAGGCATAATGCCCCTTTCACAGATTCTGCGTCATCATGCCCTGCATCTTCCATTTCAATCTTTTTTACAGATTTAGCGTTTTTAGTGAGAAAGAATTCCGAGATACTTTGTTGTGCCTATGTAACAGAGTTATAACGGTTGGTGTAAAGTCCTGGTTAAATTGGAGAATTACGCCATCTGGTGTTACAAACGTGTGCCTGCATTACTGTGGCTTTGTTACCGCAATGGATTGTGGGAGATTCTCATACCACGTGAGCATCTCTTGAGAGTAAGGTGCATGGATGCATAATAAGAACTGGATACAGCGTGGGAGGCGGGGCCTCATTCATTCCTATGAGAGTTGCTCATTGGCGCATGATGATAAAATGGCACAACTTTTGAGAGAGCGAAACGTCACAGATTACCCAGCATGCCTGAGAAGTACTTTAACCAAAATGCGTGTTCACATCAAGCACGTCAATATGCGTACACGTAACAGCACCGCGCGTTCATGACAGCATGGTAATGATTTGTTATTATGATGGATTTGCATGTAGTGCTGCACACGTAACTTGAACGTGCCGGGCAGCGCGGTCCCGTGGGTTAGATGCGCGTTCATAATGCAGAGGCAAATAACTCTCAGAATAACATTATTAGCATATTTCTACAACTTGAGGAACGAATGTTTTTAATAAGGGCTATACAAGTGTTCATACTGGGTAGTTTATTTAGTTTAAAAACAATTATCCAACGATTTACAGACCACTCTTTCCCCGTGTAAGTCAATGGGAAAAAGTGTTTCCGGGCCTGGCAACCAAACGGAAGTGTAGTACCGCCGTTTGGCCACCACGAATATTTTCATCTGAGTCCAGCGCACTTCCTGGGGGCTTGGTAAGGTGCTATTGTATTATGTCAGTGGACAAAATGTATGCTATTATTCTATTAGGACAATAACGTTCTGTTGTATTTGTTTAGTTTAATGTAGTCGTTTAATGCTCACAGCAACATGTTTTGTGTGTGATTGGCTATTTGTGTTATTTGATTTATTAATGTGATCATCAATAGAGAACCGCAGTGACGCGTCCTAAAACCCGGAAGTAAACTCCTTCCGGTTCCTTCGTCAAAAACGCAATGCAACGTCTCCATAGGATTTTGGAAAATAGCTGGAAATAAGGTCTGTGGTTGAAACACATTTAAGAGACGGATCACGTTTTGTTCAGCCGGATAATCTCCACATGTCTACCCTACTTTTATAATTTTCGAATCATAAATCTAGTTGCCAGAAGCAAAATGCTAACGTTATGCTATAAAGGAACTACAGCAGGGTCGCTGCTTCAACGTCACGCCGACTTAAGATCCATATTCAAACATACAGATTCCAACTGGTACGAGTTGAAGCGTCTGTTTGAACAGTTTGCAGGAGGCAGGGACTTGCTTTCAAGCAGAACAGGGCAAACTAACTTTTTCATTGCTTTTTATCGAAGGAACCGGAAGTGGTAAAAATGCTAACTTACTTCCGGGTTTTAGGACGCATCACTGCGGTTCTCTATAGCTAATTTGAGCTAATAGGCTAACGTAAGCGTGGTGCTATCTCTCCAACAGAACGCAGCTCACGTGTCCATTTTATGTTGTCCATTGAAATGCAGGTATGTGAGTTTTGTACACCAGTTTGTTTATGTTTAATGTTTCACATGTGTTATACTACCACTATACGATCATTGTTGTGTTGTTTATTATTGGACACTTATTTTGTAAAGGAGATTTTCATACCACGTGAGGATCTCTTGAGAAACGCAGCTCACGGTTCCAACTATGGTGGAATGAGCTCCCCATTGAAATCAGGACCGCAGAAAGCTTACACACCTTCCGGCGCAGACTGAAAACTCATCTCTTTCGACTCCACTTCGAGCGATCGAATGACTAACAAAGAACTGCTAACAGAGCACTTATATACTAATAAAGGACTGGCTTATCTAAAGCCAGTTGAGTAGCACTTGAAACGATTGGCTCTTTGAAATGCTTTGAAACCTGATGTTCTTATATGATTCTGTTTTCTTCAAGGTTGTGTCTTCCTGGTCGAATGTACTTATTGTAAGTCGCTTTGGATAAAAGCGTCAGCTAAATGCAATGTAATGTAATGTAACTAAAAAAACATTTTAAATTTTTCTTCCCTGAAGCTAAATAATTTATTTTATAGTTTAAAAGTATCATTTGAATAATATATAATATAAAATATATCTCAGGCACAATGAAATGTAATAAAAAAATATATATCAAAAAATTTAAAAATTAAAATGTGCAGGCAGAGGAGCTCAGCCTGCCTGACGCTAGGGCAGTGATTCTCAAACTTTTTCTGTCATCCCCCGCTTTGAACAGGTGGGCCTTTTCAAGCCCCACCTGTTCCTCATCGCTCCAATAAAATGGTAGGCCAAGCTTAAAATTGTCAAATGTATCGTTCTATAACAGGGGTCTCCAACTTTTTTTAGGATGAGGGCTACTTTCAAAAAATAAAACAAGTCGTGAGCTACTTTTACTCCTCTTTTTTGTTTTTTTGCAGTGTATATATTTAGCACATTTTAACATTATTATATGCTATCTTTAACCTTTGAGTGCTGTTTGGGTCTGTGGGACCCGTTTTCAGTGTTCACTAAAATAAAATGTATGCAATTTAATTATTTTAACCTGCTTTATTTGGTGGTGGACGTCACATCCTCGAGGGTCCGGGGGCATGCACCCCCAGGAAGATTTTTTTTAAATGTTGAAGTTGAATGCATCAATCTGGTGCACTTTGAGCTAGGGCTGCTCAATTAAATCGCATTTTAATCGCAATTACGATTTTGGCTTGCAACGATTATGAAAACAACATAATCGAAATAAAACGATTTTATTTATTTTTTAGGTTTTTCAGTTGAATTATACTTAAAGTTCAGGGTAATCAACTGTTAAAAACATACTTTTCAAATTATTTTCTTCAATAAATTGATGTTTTTCAAAGTAAATGGTTAATCGTTTTTAATAATCGTGATATCAATTATTGACCTAAATAATCGAGATTATGATTTTTGCCATAATCGAGCAGCCCTACTTTGAGCCCAACATGAATTTATGGATACAGCTCTCAACACTCAGATGAAAGGGAGCTGTATACTTTTCAATAATCCAAACATCTTTAGAATATGATCACAACCAATCATTTAAACTTGTTTATTCTTATCTTATGTTACCTAGTTAGCATTCTTTCTTTTTATTTATGCATATTTGACTAATCACTCCCCTTTTAAACTTTTTACTGTCCTATAGTACACATTGGAATGATTTCTTAATTTATTTTGTACAACTTTATTAAATAGATAAAGGTGTGCTCTCTCTCTTGCTCTCTTGCTCTCTCGCTCTCTCACTCCACATTGCTTTTCTTCCCGACTGTAACGCTGTTGTGTGTGTCTGTGAGAGCGTTTCACACGTGTGTATGAGAGATTTTTACCAGTGGCGAGCCTGTCTCTGAGGGCCTAAGATATTCTACAAAATAATATTTAAAAACATTAAAACAAATTATATTTGTCTTTATATATTTTTTTTAAATATGTTTTTAGTAATATTTGTCAATAGTTTTACCAAAAATAACTTGATTAAATTGTATTTAAAATAACATTTCCAAAGAAATAAATCCTTTGAATCTGCCTATTCAGTTTCTGTTTGAATGTGAAGGGTTAAATGAAAGAAGCTCCTCTCTGCGAGTCTGTGAGGACAGGAGCTGATTGGACGTCCAGCTATGAATTCACAGAGGGCCAGCTATAGTAACTGAACGAGAGTAATCTCAAATGCAGTGGCGACTGGTCATTAGGGGCACAGCCCCACCTAGTGTCAGCAGAAAGTATTAAAATTATGATTACAACAAAATGCAAAAATTAATTAAAAAATATATAAAATATATTTTAAGATCATGTTTAATCATCTGATTCGTCTGTACATTGCTGTTTTAGTATGTGTTCTTCTAATTAGTGTCTACAGTGTGCCTATTGAGCTGTTTAGAGCCATGTGGGACAAAACCTGATCCTGCCCCTCCCTCTGACTGTCTAAGTGAACGGTGACTGCAAAAACTACACTACGCATGCTCAGAGTATTTTCCTATTTAATGTGTGTGGCAAAAAATAATGACCATAGGGGCAAAGTGCTGCCATCCCCACCATACGTCATCTAACATAATTCAGAGCTGATTGGCTGTAAGTACGTGTGCCGCGAAAAGTGTGGTGTGTGAAGAGGAGGAGAGAGAGCTGCAGTGAGGCGTCCTAAAACCAGGAAGTAAGCTGCGCATGGCTTCCCTCCACAAAAAAGCAATGAGATTTCTCCATAGGATTTTAGAAAATAGCTCAAAATAAGATCTGTGGGAAACAAACCTGTTAGATAAATGCACGTTTTGTTCAGCCGGATAATATCCACATGTCTACCCTACTTTTATCATTTTCGAATAAAAAATCTATTGATTAGATTAGATTTATGATAGACTTTTGAAACTACAAGAAGATAAGGAGGACTTTTACAAAAAAGTAATAGAGATTTTTGTCCAGAAGGATAGGCAAATGGACTTCATCTTCAAGTCAAGGTAAGACTGCAATTTTATTGACCACTTTTGTACATATAGAAACGCCACTGGTCAAATGACAGTACAATTGACCAATCATATCTTCCCTCTAAATGGGTGGGCTTTATTATTGCGGACTTTATGACAAGTTCCGCCCGCTGTGAAACGTTTCTTGTTTCCATAGCAACAACAACTGTCAACAGAGTAAACTTGCCTTCAAAATAAAAGCATGCCAAATTACACTTAAGACATACAACTGCAACGAAAGTAACAAACACAATGCAATATCCTTTTCAATTTCAAAGAACACAAATTGGGTTATCTACAGGTGTTGTTTTGTGTGGTAGAGGGTCGCTTTTCATTGATACGTTTTGCACCCCGGGCGGGCCTTTGTTTTGATATTCCACCAGTGTATAAATAATAAATAAATGTGAAAAAAAAAATGTTTTTTTTCGCGACCCACCTATCACATCTCTGCGCCCCACCAGTGGGGCGCGCCCCACACTTTGAGAAACGCTGCGCTAGGGGGTGCTGCAGCGCCCTCAGCACCCTCCTTCCAGCGCCCCTGGTCTAAAGTGTTATTAATGTGATAATAAAGTGTTACTGAAGAGTGTAAAGTGTTAATGAAGAGTAAAGGGAACAGACCTGCTCTGTGTATCCGAAGCTGAGGCTGTAAAACAGCGTTCAGTAGTTTCTGGAGTCTCTTGTTCTCCTCTTTGGAAAGAAACAGCTCCTCCTCGAGCTCTGCTATCGTTTGTTCAAACAGAGCAAATATCTCTCCAGAATCAGCAGTGACTCGCTGCTGCTTCAACGACAGCAGCATTTGGACTTTACTCATGTTTCCTAGATCACCTTTCCCTGCAGACTCCGTTAAACACACCGTTTCTCTCTCCGTCAAACTCTCAATCTGACTAGTGTTGCTCACGTGTTTCCAGCTAGCATGCTAAGCTAGCTCCTATAGTCCGAGGTAAACGCTCCAGAAAAAAGAGCACAGAGTCCGTTCGGAGGTTTATCCAGACACACAGATGATGGATCAGTAGAGCTTGTCACTACCCGATCTGCAGTGCGCAATGCGCATGTGCGAAATGGTCCGCCATATTGGACAACTCCGGACGGCAACCCAAGTAGGACAACATTGACACAGTGGCTTTTGGCAAAGCTCAAAAGGAAAACTCGAGAGAGATGAGTTATTGTTATTACAACGTAACTTCACTATTATTTAACAACTCTTTTTATTGGGTTCTTTTATTTGGGGTTAAGTACATTGTCAGAATAAGTGAGAAATGAATTTAACTTCAGTTAGACATCTATATGCCATACATTTTTGCACACATTCACAGTAAATATGTATTCAGTTTGATAGCTGTCTAACATAAGTTAAATTCATTTCTCACTTATTCTGACAATGTACTTAACCCCAAATAAAAGAACTCCATAAAAAGAGTTGTTAAATAATAGTGAAGTCACGTTGTAATAACAATAACTCATCTCTCTCTCGTTTTATTTTTGAGCTTTTCTAAAAGCCACTGTGTCAGGTGTCCATCTTGGGTTGCCGTCCGGAGTTGTCCAATATGGCGGACCATCTCGCACATGCGCACTGCAGATCGGGTAGAGCTGCAGATCGGGTAGTGACAGAGCTGGAGCTCACACACACTTTCTCAGGAACACAAGAGAGAACCGTAGCGACGAGACGCCACATGCAGGGCTCGAGTTAAGTGTGAGCCAATGGAAGCTGAGCTCCCACAAGGAGGGGCTCGAGTTATGTGTGAGCCAATGGAAGCTGAGCTCCCACAAGGAGGGGCTCGAGTTATGTGTGAGCCAATGGGAGCTGAGCTCAGACCCCTCGCTAATACATTACCAACAACCATTATTTTTATTTATTTTTATTTTGTATTGAGTCAGGCACGATGACTTTACATTTATACAGTCAATATTTGTCCCTTTCCCCCCCTCCCGGTCCTAGCTAAGTAAATAAATAGATACCTATATAGATACAAATAAAGTAATGTAACAGATAATATTAAAAGAAAAGGAAAATTAATAGATAAGGAAATAAGGAATAATAACAATAATACATGTACCCATATACTGTGGTGACACCATATTGTGGACCATAATTACACTGAGCTGTGGCTATTCATTCCTGCTATCCTCCGAGAGTTTAATGAATAATAAAGTGTGGAAGTCAATTCTGAATACACCGCCTCCGCCTCCCTTTTCACAGCACTGCAATACTCACATATGTACAGGGGCGGTTCTAGGGGGGGCTAGTGCCCCCCTAACACTGACCTCTGACCCCCCTGTGGCCCCCCTAACAATGAAAAGTTTATTTTTTTTTAAAATGTATATTTTCTGGTACTCGGTTTGCCAAAAACCGCAGGATTTTGTTGCTATAATGCAGCGTTTCTCAAAGTGTGGGGCGTGCCCCACTGGTGGGGTGCAGAGATGTGATAGGTGGGTCGTGAATGGACGCGATGAACGGGAGATTATTTGTTTTTATTTGTTTTATGTTTTAAAATGTTTTGGACCTCAGGCCGGAATCGAACCTGGGTCCTCGCGGGCGGTAGTGGATTGTTACAGCCGGAGACTCGCAACGTCGGTGGACTTTCACAGCACTGCTGCGCCGGACCTGCCAGAGCCGCCAGAGCCTCGCAACGGCGGGTGTTTGCGGTGGCGGCGGCAGATGCGGTACCGGCGCAGCAGCGCTGTGAAAGTCCATGGTCCGCCAGAGCAAGCGGCCCACCGAAGGCAGCAGCCCACCAATGGCAGCGGCCCACCGGGAAAAGTCCAGAATCTCCCGATGGCCAATCCGAGCCTGCTCACACACACACACAACTGAAACCAAAATAATTTACAGATTATGTAAAAATTGCTCTCACACTCACACACACAACAGCGTTACAGTCGGGAAGAAAGGCAATGTGGAGCGGCACCACACCACTTCGTAAGGAGTTTAACCGTGACACTTTTCGAAATCCCGTTTGTTTCCCCCCACTTTACAAATAGGCCTATGTTTATTATTATCTTTTAACGCAAGCCATCATCGCCACGGAGGAGCACACAGCCTCTGTGAGCGAGCGATAGAGCTAGAGAGAGCACACCTTTATCTATTTAATATAGTTAATAATTATTTGTTTATTTGTTTGTTTATTTATTTGTTTTTTTATGTTTTTGTTTTGTTTGTTTGTTTTTCATTAACACATGGATTACTTTACTTACTTACTTACTTTGACCGATGCCCCATCGAAACCAAAGGATTTTCGCTGATATGGCATTTGCGTGCATGTCTCCAGTCTCCAAAAAGCCCACAGCCCTTTCCTTGATCATATCTTTGTGCATGTGTCGGATACATACTGCCACATGCCACTGGCGCATTGCTTATCGTTTTATAGATCTATTCTCATCCACCATCTTGTTTGTGACGTAAAGAGTGTAAGAGTCACGTTTCTGAATCGGACACTCTGAGTGGATGCAGTCACAGCCAATCGGAGTCTGATTCAGAGGGTTGCCTGTCAGTTCTGTTGTTATGTGTACTGAAACGAGAGCCGGTATAATTCCACACGCGAAAACAAAATAAAAATTGGAATACGTTATTTTAGTGTCTTAAAAGTAGACTGAGGTATGAAGGGTTAACGTTACATCTTAGAATAATTTGTGGTCATGTTCTGTATACATACTAACATATAAAGGTATACTTAGTGTGGTTACTCCATGTTTACTAGCTATAACATTAACGTTACTTCACTCTTTTTCACTTCTTACTCAGTCAGCCAGAGTGCAGATATCACCATTAGATTAACAAACCTGAAACAGCATCCATTTATTGACTGCTGGTGATGACATTTTTGTGGCCACTGGTCATTAGGGGCAGCCCCACCTAGTGTCAGCAGAAAGTATTAAAAATAATGATTACAAAAAAATGCTAAAAAAATATATAAAATACATTTTAAGATCATGGTTAGTCATCTGATTCGTCTGGACATTGCTGTTTTAGTCTGTGCTCTTCTAATTAGTGTCTACAGTGAGCCTATTGAGCTGTTTAGAGCCTTGTGGGACAAAACCCGATCCTGCCCCTCCCTCGCACTGTCTAAGTGAACGGTGACTGTAAAAACTACACTGCGCATGCTCAGAATATTGTCCTATGTAATGTGTGTGGCAAAAAAATAATGACCAGAGGGGCATAGAGCTGCCATCCCCACCATACGTCATCTCACATAATTCAGAGCTGATTGGCTGTAAGTACGTGTGCCGCAAAAAGTGTGGTGTGTGAAGAGGAGACGAGAGAGAGCTGCAGTGAGGCGTCCTAAAACCAGGAAGTAAGCTGTGCATGGCTTCCCTCGACCTAAAAGCAATGAGATCTCTCCATAGGATTTTAGAAAATAGCTCAAAATAAGATCTGTGGGAAACAAACCTGTTAGATAAATGCACGTTTTGTTCAGCCGGATAATATCCACATGTCTACCCTACTTTTATAATTTTCTAATCATAAATCTATTGATTAGATTAGATTTATGATAGACTTTTGAAACTACAAGAAGATAAGGAGGACTTTTACAAAAAAGTAAAAGAGATTTTTGTCCAGAAGGATAGGCAAATGGACTTCATCTTCATGTCAAGGTAAGACTGCAATTTTATTGAAAATGGGATCTTACTAAGAGAGAACAATTCAATATTTAAATGATACAATTACATGTTTTGGGTATCCTTCTGTTGAACTGTCTGTTTAAAATTAATTGAAGCATCAGACAAAAATAGCTTTTGAAAATAATATTATATTTTGATTTAGGTCAAAATATAATATTTGTAAACCTGAAGAGTCAGTGCCAGAGCCTCACCAGCCATGAACCTCACTGCAGGAGCTTATATATAGACATCTACGTTTTTTGTGCCCCGCCACTTTTGTACATATAGAAACGCCACTGGCTGCTGATACTGCTGCTGCTGCAGCTTGTGGCGCCGGCTGCTTCGATGACAATAACTTTCTAATACTGTATGTACTGTACTGTAATAACTGTATAGGCTATTAGCTTAAAACTCGTCAGGCACTAGGAAAGATCACTTCTTCTTCAGGGTAGGCTACGCAGTACGCAGGCTAATGTCCCACAGTGGCTGCCTCTCTGGTGGACTCCGGTACTGCACATTACTCCCGAGACGTTTTAAAAAAAAAAAATCTTACATTTTTATTTTACAAATATTTTTTTTGTAAGTGAAACATCCGGGGCTTTTCAGAAAACATCCGGGGCTTGAGCCCAAGTAGCCACCCCCTAGCGCCGCCACTGGTGTCCGTCTCATCATGCAATTCCGTCTTTATTCTTCGGATGAGTAAAGAAGTAGCTATTTGTAGTATCTCATTCTGGATATCGGGGCTTGTAAGTTTCCCGTTCCCCGGCAGGTCGCCCAGTCGCCGTTTAATTTCTGGGTCATAGTGAGAGATCATTTTAAATAACTCCAGAAAGTTGCCTCTGTTCAATGCCTCTTCGTTTTCCCGATGCCCACGTAACGGAATCCCCTGCTTTGCACAAAATAAAACGAGGTCTATTACTACCTTAATGTGCTCTCTATTCCTTTCCACAAACGACCTGTTGCAAGCGTCGTTGTTCAGCTGGTTAACAATATTTCCCCGTCCTTGATGGCTTTGTCTGAAGCCTTCGGTTTTGCCGAGCGCCGCAGAATGTGCCCTGCTAGCCCCGTGTTTCACACAACACTGTGAAATGTGTTTCCAGTCTTTAAAGCCCGTTTTTATAAATCGGTCCTCAGTGGTAGCTTCGGGAAAATGTCTACATGCCTTACAAAAAACAGCATCTCTTGAGGTGCTGTATTCCCGCCATGGGAAAAGTCCATTCCACCTGACAGAAAAACACCGGGGCTTGCCAGCTAAGGTTGTGGGTGGGAAAGAACCGAGTTTGGGCTGTGTCGCTGGTTCATCTATTGTGGACAAATCTGATGGGGCCTTGATTTCCAAACCAGCATCCTCTTCCAGCTCCACAGAAACCGCTGCTGAAGTAGTCTGGGCTGCTGAGGATGATGTCTGAGCGACTTCAGAGTCATCCTTCTCCGTTCTACGTCTTTTGTTAAGAATTTGAATAGAGTACTTTGTTTTTCCATGTTGTCATTGTCAAGCTAGTTTCAAACTGTCAAGGCTACTGATAACAATGAATTGGCGCCTGCGCAGTGGATGGAATCTGAGCGCCGCTCTTTCCCGTGGATGAGATTGGCGGGAGTGAGAGTGGTACGCACCTGCCATTCAAAATAAACTGACGCTAATATCTGAATTTGTAAAGAAGTAGTAAGATACAACGATTTTCGAAAAATAAAAAAGTATTGAAAGTCAGACAATTTACAATATACATTCACTGGCTGCTGTGACATATTTTCCAGATACTTTTTAAGCCTTTTGGTTGGTGCAGACGCGTAGCTGTGGGTGGGCCTCTGACGCAGCTGACCAGCCGCTATCCCCCTCATGGAGGGGCTGCTCTAGCAACTTGTTGTGGCCAGTTTATGACCGAGCAGCTCTCGGTCAGAGATAGTTATTGTTGAGAGACACCTGAGGCTCTCGCTAACGGTCCTACGACGCGGGTTATCAACTCACTCAAGCCTGGGTTTCTCTGTCCAGCTGAGTGCGCGTTCACATGAAAGGGGTGGTATTTGGAACATTTGACCAATCACAAACATGGAGCGTACTGACAGCGCAGCGTCATACTTCCTGAATGAAAAGTGAACTATATTATTAGACATATGAAGAAGTTAAACTTTAAACATCCATGACTTAAACACTTGATCAATCAATCAATCAATCAATCAATCAATCAATCAATCAATCAATCAATCAATCAATCAATCAATCAATCAATCAATGTTTATTTATATAGCCCAATATCACAAATGTTACATTTGTCTCAGTGGTCTTCACAGTGTGTACAGAATATCAGTATGACAATACGACACCCTCTGTCCTTAGACCCTCACATCGTACAAGGAAAAACTTCCAAAGAAAACCCAGTTTAAAGGGAAAAATGGGAGAAACCTCAGGGAGAGCAACAGAGGAGGATCCTCTCCAGGACGGACAGACGTGCAATAGATGCCGTGTGTAAATTGAAAAGATAATACATTTGCAACATAGGTAGTCCAAATGTTTGGAAATGCATGTGTGTATAATAGGAAGATGAATCCACGAGGATATGCATCCAGGACCGATGATCCAGGACCACAGCCACGACTCAAGATCCAGCGCTCGCGATCCAGGACACAGGACCGCAGGATCATCCATGACTCCGGATCCCGGCGTATATAGACACCAGAAAGAAAGACATTTGGGGAAGCTGGGTTAATCGGAACATGAGAGGACACAGGTATAGACAGAGAGAAGGAAGAAGTAAGATGTCCCCCGACAAACTAAGCCTATATCAGCAAAACTAGGGGCTGAATCTAATCAGCCCTAACTATAAGCTTTATCAAAAAGGAAGGTCTTAAGCGCACTCTTAAAAACGGATAGGGTGTCTGCCGCCCGAACACAAACTGGAAGCTGATTCCACAAATGTGGAGCTTGATAAAAAAAGGCTCTGGCTCCCATTGTACTTTCAGAGACTCTAGGAACAACCAACAACCCTGCATTCTTGGAACGCAATGCCCTAGTAGGCCAGTAGGGTATAATGAGTTCTTTAAGGTAAGATGGCGCCTGCCCATTAAGGGCTTTGTAGGCGAGAAGAAGAATTTTAAATTATATCCTGTGTTCTATAGGGAGCCAGTGTAAGGCAGCCAGAACAGGGGTAATGTGGTCCCTTTCCTAACTCTGGTTAGTACACGAGCCGCAGCATTTTTAATCAGCTGAAGGGACTTGACTGACTTCTTGGTACTCCCTGATAATAAAGAGTTACAATAATCCAGCCTAGAAGTAACAAATGCATGGACTAGTTTCTCTGCATCGTTTTGAGGCAAGATATGCCTGATTTTTGCAATGTTACGTAGATGGAAGTAGGTGGTCCTTGAAATTGATTTTATGTAAATTATTTTGGTTTCAGTTGTGTGTGTGTGGGCGTTAAAGGATCAATCCTGATAAAATATAACACCAAGATTCCTTACAGTCTCACTGGAGGCCAAATTAATGCCATCCATAGTTAGTATGTCTTTAGATAATTTGTTTCGTAGATTCTTCGGGCCAAGTACAATAACTTCAGTTTTGGTCGTGTTTAACATCAAAAAGTTTAAGGTCATCCACGTTTTTAAGTCCTTGAGGCAGTCTTGAATTTTATTTAGATTTAGATGATTAATTTCATCAGGCTTGATTGATAAATATAGTTGAGTATCATCCGCATAACAATGAAAGTTTACAGAATGATTCCTTATAATATTGCCTAACGGAAGCATATATAATGTGAACAAAATAGGTCCGAGCACTGAGCCCTGTGGCACTCCATGGCTAACTTTGTTTTGCGTGGAAGATTCATCGTTAACACGTACAAACTGAGAGCGTTCAGATAGATAGGACCTAAACCAGCCTAAAGCAGTTCCCTGTATGCCAACTAAGTGCTCTAGTCTTTGCAATAGGATATCATGGTCGATAGCATCAAATGCAGCACTGAGATCGAGCAAAACAAGAATAGAGACAAGTCCCTTAGAATGTCATTTGTGACTTTAGCCAGAGCTGTCTCTGTGCTATGATGTGTTCTAAAGCCAGACTGAACATCTTCAAATAAATCATTGTTTTTTTAAGTAATCGCACAGCTGTTTTGCGACCATCAATATTATTTGAGAGGAACGGAAGATTAGAAATAGGTCTATAGTTGGCTAAAACCTCTGGATCGAGGTTGTGCTTTTTAAGAAGCGGTTTTATCACTGCTACTTTGAATGATTGTGGAACATAGCCTGATAATAAAGACATATTCATAATATTTAATAAAGAAGTGCTAATTAATGGAAAAACTTCCTTCAACAGCTTAGTTGGAATTGGGTCTAACATGCACGTTGATGGTTTAGAAGAGAGAATCATTTAATGTAATTGTTCAAGGTTTATGGGTGAAAAGCATTCTAGTTTACTATCTAGTGTAATATTAGAACTTACGATTCCGGGAGCTGTTGATAACACTATACTGGTCGAAGGCAAGAGGTCATTAATTTTGTTTCTAAGAGTAACAATGTTATCGTTAAAAAAGCACATAAAATCATTGCTACTGAGTGCTATGGGAATAGAAGGCTCAATGGAGCTGTGGCTCTCTGTCAGCCTGGCTACAGTGCTGAAAAGAAATCTTGCATTATTCTTATTCTCATCTATTAATGAAGAGTAGTAGGCTGCTCTCGCTTTACGCCGTGCTTTCTTATATTCATTGAGAGTAATATGCCAAATTAAACGAGATTCTTCAAGTTTAGTGGAACGCCATATCCTTTCAAGTTGTCTAGACTTTTGCTTTATTTTGCGGGTTTCGGCATTATGCCATGGAGCTAATCTATGTTGTTTTATTTTCTTCTTTTTCAAAGGAGCAACAGAGTCTAATTTTATTCGCAGCGCATCTGTAGCACTATCAACAACATGATCAATTTGGGGTGGTGTACATTTTGTATAAGTTTCCTCCCCTACATGCAGACATGCTATCGAGTTAAGTATTGGTGGAATATCTTCCTTAAATGTGGCTATAGCACTAACAGATAGGTTTCTGCCGCAGGAGCTTTTGACTAATGCTTTGTAGTCTCGTAATAGTACTTCAAAAGTTACTAAGAAATGGTCGGATAAAGCAGGATTATGCGGTTCGACTAATAGTTGCTCAATTTCAATACCATAAGTCAGAACAAGGTCGAGAGTGTGATTATAGCAGTGGGTTGGTTTATTTACACTCTGACAGAAACCAACAGAATCTAATATAGAGTTAAATGCAACAGTAAGGCTATTTTTATCATCGTCAACATGAATATTAAAGTCACCTACGATAATTACTTTGTCTGTTTTAAGAACCAACGTTGATAAAAACTCAGAGAATTCTGATAAGAATTCTGAATAAGGACCTGGTGCACGGTACACTGTAACAAATAAGATTGGCTGCAAAGTTTTCCAGGTCGGATGCGTAAGACTAAAAACGAGGCTTTCAAAGGAGGTATAATTTAATTTTGGTTTAGTATTGATAAGTAAACTTGAGTCAAAGATTGCTGATATAAAAGCCACATAGCTGCACCTGCAGCCTAATGTGGGACACTTTGGCTATAAGCCTAATGTGGGACACTTTGGCTCTAAGCCTAATGTGGGACACTTTAGCTCTAAGCCTAATGTGGGACACTTTGGCTATAAGCCTAATGTGGGACACTTTGGCTCTAAGCCTAATGTGGGACACTTTAGCTCTAAGCCTGATGTGGGACACTTTGGCTCTAAGCCTAATGTGGGACACGTCTGTCCGTCCTGGGAGAGGGATCCCTCCTCTGTTGCTCTCCCTGAGGTTTCTCCCATGTTCCCTTTAAACTGTGGGTTTTCTCTGGAAGTTTTTCCTTGTACGATGTGAGGGTCTAAGGGCAGAGGGTCTGAGGACAGAGGGTCTAAGGACAGAGGGTCTAAGGACAGAGGGTGTCGTATTGTCATACTGATATTCTGTAAAAACTGTGAAGTCCACTGAGACAAATGTAACATTTGTGATATTGGGCTATATAAATAAACATTGATTGATTAATTATTGATGATTGATGAAAGGTTACTTAAACATTTTCTTAATGTTCTAAAAAAATGTGGGGCCCCTGTCAGTCACGGGCCCTTAGAATCGTCCTAACTTTTCACCCCCTTACGGCGCCCCTGCTTATACCCTAAGACCTTCCCTGAACTTCCTCCAACCTCCGAAGTCAGCTCACAATAACATGAATACATCTATTGATAAGTCAGACTGACCATTGTCTCTCTAACTGTTTGTGACTCAATTGTCTCATGTTCTTTTAAGAGTCTTGCAGGATATGAATTATCCCAGTTACAAACAATATATACGTCTGCACATGAGCGCACATACATGTCCTCCTTTTATTCATTTAAGTTTCCAGATCATACAAAAAACTCTTACAGATAACCTACTGAGTTCCGCCCTTGAAAGCCCAAAATGACTTTCTGAAAAATACTTATCAACGGGTAATGATTTTACTCAAGGCAGAAATCACAGGTTGTACTGTACCTTACCTACTCACAAATAGCCACAAAACCACCTTTTGATTATAACACAAATGTGGAAGAAAATACCATTTGCGCTAATCTACTTCTACTTAAAATGGGACTTCATTTTAGGAATATATATAAAAAACCTCTCTAATTAAGAGGAAAGAATAGACTGGTCCATTCAAGTTTAACACACATCCTATATATCAGGTGACATTAAAATGAATATACCAGAAATACGCTGTATTAAACTTTCTGCTATAACACGTACTTTACTGTCCACCGCTGTTCATTGTTCAAGATTGAAATGTAAATGTCCAAGACGGTTTTCTGCCCCTCTATTCACATGTTCCTTTCATACGTGATGGTTTCTTCATTCTCTAAATGTTGTGGAGCAGAAGTATAAAGCTGCACGATTAGTCTCAAGTACCTCAAGATTGTCCTTAAGGACCGTGCCTTGTAAATGAGCTACTGTCTACCGCTGTTCATTGTTCTATTGTGAGTCGCCTGGGATAAAAGCCTCACATGGAAATGTGCATTTAGCAAGAAGTGGCCATTATTCAGATGGTGTTTCTGCCCTCTGTTCATTCTCCCATTATCCTCCACAATCTGCTAGAAGTATCTTCATGTTGTCGCTGTTCAACATGGTCATTTTAAAATGTGTTCACAATATGCTGTACATGAAAGACACGACTGTTCATTTGTTTGGAAGGTTTTTTTATTAACAACAAGGTGTACACATGTTTACAGTCAAAGAAAATAAAACACCTTGGCTAGCAACAAAAGAATAAAAAAATATTCAAACTGTGAAATAAAAAGGAAAGTGAAACTTCTGCTCCTCGGAGCCCTCGGAGCAGGTGAGGACGCTGATGAGGACGCTGATGAGGACGCTGTACTCCTTACCTACATTAGTAACCCAGGCGGCCGTGCCGTAAGCAATACCGGCGAGCTTCTTCGTCACCTGGACAGAGAGAGAGAGAGAGAGAGAGAGAGAGAGAGAGAGAGAGAGAGAGAGAGAGAGAGAGAGAGAGAGAGAATTCAAAGGTGAGTGCATAAACACACGGTGACTGTAAGAAAGAAATGAAATTGTGACAAACTATACTGAGCTTCTTGATGGAATCCATCTTCAGGATGGATCCGAAGGTGGACGTGATCCTGGCCTTGTACTCATCCAGCCGCGGCAGTTCGTTGTAGCCGTACACTGTCAGCAGCCAGATGGGTGAGGGCAGAGTGGGCATTTGGGGCGGTGGTGGAAACTGCCCCCTCACGCTGCACAAGGCCAGGAACTGCTCGCACACGCCGAGGTACTGGATCGCTCTCCGCATCCAGGCGTCTGAGTGCTGCTCCCACAGGGTGTTGCACAGCAAAGAAGGGGGCGGGGGACGCGGGAGGCTGGAGGTAGATCGGCCGGGATTGGGGGGGGGGTTCCACCAGAGATTCAACTCTGTGATGAGGCTCGCCCTCCCCCACTTGTCCCTGGTGTGTGGGTGTGTGTGTGATCTGATTGGATGACAGCTTTTCACACCTGTCTGTAGGCTCAGGCCCCCCCAGGTGGGCCCTGCTCAACACTAAAGATCCACGGGGGTTTTCAGGGTCTTCAGGGTGATGAGCCTCTGTTTCACAGGAGGATTACAGAGCTCACTGAATGGGCCCCACAAAAGCAGAGCAATATGAAGGGGTTAAAATATGGCTTAATATCCGATGAAGAAGAGTTTACAGCAGACACTCAGAGCGCTGTCATGAAGAGAGGAGGACGAGGAGAAGACTGACGGACGTGTTCTTCACGAAGAGAGGAGGACGAGGAGAAGACTGACGGACGTGTTCTTCATCAAGAGAGGAGGACGAGGAGAAGACTGACGGACGTGTTCTTCACAAAGAGAGGAGGACGAGGAGAAGACTGACGGACGTGTTCTTCATCAAGAGAGGAGGACGAGGAGAAGACTGACGGACGTGTTCTTCATCAAGAGAGGAGGACGAGGAGAAGACTGACGGACGTGTTCTTCATCAAGAGAGGAGGACGAGGAGAAGACTGACGGACGTGTTCTTCATCAAGAGAGGAGGACGAGGAGAAGACTGACGGACGTGGTCTTCATCAAGAGAGGAGGACGAGGAGAAGACTGACGGACGTGTTCTTCATCAAGAGAGGAGGACGAGGAGAAGACTATTTTTATTTATATGTATAATGAATAGCAATTGTTTTTATGGCAATTGTTGTACAATTGGTTTTGCGGGACAAATGAAAATGAAATATAATGAAATTAAATAGTTGCTTGAAGGAAAAACATTTTCAATATTGTAAATAGTGAGATTTTGCAGTTTATATACATTGTTGGTATTATAATAAATTGTTGGTTGAATTTTTTTTTTCTAATGCTCAATCCTTTTTTGTACACATCACATGAACCTTGTTATGTGATATGAAGTCATTATTCAGTCCTGATGTATCTCAGCCCCTGCTGTGGTGAAAGTAGAGTGATTGACAGCTGTTTTACTCAGAATTCAAATGTATTAAATTTCACTTTAGACATGAATAACACATGTATATACAGTGTAATTCAAATATTTCACTACTTTTGTAATTCTAACACTTTGGTAACCAAATCAGATTAGATCACATGAGAACATTTGTGTTTTCACAAGAGTTTTGAAGATTTTCCGAAAATTGGATGTCAAATTGTAAGCTTTTGAGCTACTCATCTCATCAAACAGTGCTCTAAGGTGATTAATTTGCATATATAGCAATACTAGGGATTGTCCTGAACATTTTGATATGTAACACATGGGTGCCATGTTAGAAGAAACACATTTAAAAGGTGATTTAAGAAAACATCTAAACATCGAGAAAACACCCTTAGAGGGTTAAACAGCATAATAATAAGGACGATCGTCCGTTCTGTGATTCTCCAGAACACACATGGCCAGTCCGCCCCTGTGTAGCATATTATTTCAATGAGAGATGAGCAGATCGCCACTGGGCTTTCAACTAAAGACACAGCCACGCAAAAACTGCGGCATTTCTACAGCTCCTTCTGGGTACTGCAATTTGTGAAGTGCTTTCCTCTGTGGTGAAACGATCGGCACCACGGAGGAAAGCGGCAGAAAGTCACCAGGAGTTAAAGAGAGCGGGGTAAGGCAAGGCAAAGCAAGTTTATTTATATACTATCTTTCAACACAAGGCAATTCAAAGTGCTTTACAAAAAACGAAAGACATTAAGAAAATGGCATTTAAAATCAGTCATTAAAAAGAAAAGATAATAAAAATAAACATTAAAAGAAAAAATACATGGATAAAAGTTACAGTGCGGTTTAAGATGTGAATAGTTCAATTAAAAGCAGCGACAAAAAGAAAAGTCTTCTGGCTGGATTTAAAAGTAGTCAGAGTTGCAGCGGACCTGCAGGTTTCTGGAAGTTTGTTTCAGATATTTGGAGCATAATAACTGAACGCTGCTTCTCCATGTTTAGTTCTGACTCTGGGGACAGGAAGCTGACCAGTCCCTGAAGACCTGAGAGATCTGGATGGTTCATAGTTTAGCAGGAGGTCAGAAATGTATTTTGGGCCTAAACCATTCAGTGCTTTATAAACCAGCAGCAGCATTTTGAAATCTATTCTTTGACACACAGGAAGCCAGTGCAAAGACTTCAGAGCAGGAGTGATGTGATCCACTTTCTTAGTGTCAGTGAGGACTCGAGCAGCGGCGTTCTGAATCAGCTGCAGCTTCCTCATAGATGTTTTAGTGAGACCTGTGAAGACACCATTGCAGTAGTCCAGTCTACTGAAGATAAAAGCATGGACACGTGTCTCCAAATCCTGCTGTGACATTAGTCTTTTAATCCTAGATATGTTCTTTAGGTGATAGTAGGCTGATTTAGTAACTGTTTTAATGTGACTGTTGAAGCTCAGGTCAGAGTCCATGACTACACCTAGATTTCTGGCTTTATCTGTTGGTTTGAACATTGCAGGCTGAAGCTCAGCGCTGACTTTTATACGTTCTGTCTTGGCTCCAAAAACCATTACCTCAGTTTTATCTTTGTTTAATTGGAGAAAGTTCTGACACATCCAGTCATTGATTTATTCAATGCACTTACTCAGTGTTTGAATTGGAGCATAGTCTTCTGGTGAAATTGTTACGTACATTTGTGTGTCATCTGCATAGCTATGGTAACTGATTTAGTTGTTTTTCATTATCTGAGCCAGTGGTAGCATGTAGATGTTAAAGAGAAGAGGCCCCAAGATGGAGCCTTGAGGAACCCCACATGTCATATTTGTCAACTCAGATTTGTATTTACCTGTAGAAACAATAGTAATAGTACAATTGTACTGACATTTGTGAAGTGCTTTCCTCCGTGGTGAATCGATCAGCACTGCACCACGGAGGAAAGCGGCAGAAAGTCGCCTGGAGTTCAAGAGATTGGGGCTGCGTTGCGTGCATGGCTTCCTTCTGCAGGTAACGGGGAGACGCGCTCTGGCGGCGGTCTCGTTCAGGATCCGAAAATAAAATGTTAATGTTTTACACACTTATTCCTAGTGTGCCACTGGTTACGGTGCCGCATGCCAGGGGTTGCGGACCCCTGCCATAGAATATGTCTGGTCATGTCCAGTCCTGCACATCAGAGGACATGCCCAGTTTCCACAAATATGGGTGTGGAGGAGTTGTCTTAGGTTTTTCTATCCTGTTTTTGAGCATAAAGACACTGGCGGATGGGGAGGAACTTTTTTTTTTGGAGAGAGTGAGAGGGGGGAGGGGTTACATGGCGGGAATACAGCACCTCAAGAGATGCTGTTTTTTGTAAGGCATGTAGACATTTTCCCGAAGCTACCACTGAGGACCGATTTATAAAAACGGGCTTTAAAGACTGGAAACACATTTCACAGTGTTGTGTGAAACACGGGGCTAGCAGGGCACATTCTGCGGCGCTCGGCAAAACCGAAGGCTTCAGACAAAGCCATCAAGGACGGGGAAATATTGTTAACCAGCTGAACAACGACGCTTGCAACAGGTCGTTTGTGGAAAGGAATAGAGAGCACATTAAGGTAGTAATAGACCTCGTTTTATTTTGTGCAAAGCAGGGGATTCCGTTACGTGGGCATCGGGAAAACGAAGAGGCATTGAACAGAGGCAACATTCTGGAGTTATTTAAAATGATCTCTCACTATGACCCAGAAATTAAACGGCGACTGGACGACCTGCCGGGGAACGGGAAACTTACAAGCCCCGATATCCAGAATGAGATACTACAAATAGCTACTTCTTTACTCATCCGAAGAATAAAGACGGAATTGCATGATGAGACGGACACCAGTGGCGGCGCTAGGGGGTGGCTACTTGGGCTCAAGCCCCGGATGTTTTCTGAAAAGCCCCGGATGTTTCACTTACAAAAAAAATATTTGTAAAATAAAAATGTAAGATTTTTTTTTTAAAAACGTCTCGGGAGTAATGTGCAGTACCGGAGTCCACCAGAGAGGCAGCCACTGTGGGACATTAGCCTGCGTACTGCGTAGCCTGCCCTGAAGAAGAAGTGATCTTTCCTAGTGCCTGACGAGTTTTAAGCTAATAGCCTATACAGTTATTACAGTACAGTACATACAGTATTAGAAAGTTATTGTCATCGAAGCAGCCGGCGCCACAAGCTGCAGCAGCAGCAGTATCAGCAGCCAGTGGCGTTTCTATATGTACAAAAGTGGCGGGGCACAAACAACGTAGATGTCTATATATAAGCTCCTGCAGTGAGGTTCATGGCTGGTGAGGCTCTGGCACTGACTCTTCAGGTTTACAAATATTATATTTTGACCTAAATCAAAATATAATATTATTTTCAAAAGCTTTTTTTGTCTGATGCTTCAATTAATTTTAAACAGACAGTTCAACAAAAGGATACCCAAAACATGTAATTGTATCATTTAAATATTGAATTGTTCTCTCTTAGTAAGATCCCATTTTCAATACAATTGCAGTCTTACCTTGACTTGAAGATGAAGTCCATTTGCCTATCCTTCTGGACAAAAATCTCTTTTACTTTTTTGTAAAAGTCCTCCTTATCTTCTTGTAGTTTCAAAAGTCTATCATAAATCTAATCTAATCAATAGATTTATGATTAGAAAATTATAAAAGTAGGGTAGACATGTGGATATTATCCGGCTGAACAAAACGTGCATTTATCTAACAGGTTTGTTTCCCACAGATCTTATTTTGAGCTATTTTCTAAAATCCTATGGAGAGATCTCGTTGCTTTTAGGTCGAGGGAAGCCATGCGCAGCTTACTTCCGGGTTTTAGGACGCCTCACTGCAGCTCTCTCTCGTCTCCTCTTCACACACCACACTTTTTGCGGCACACGTACTTACAGCCAATCAGCTCTGAATTATGTGAGATGACGTATGGTGGGGATGGCAGCTCTATGCCCCTCTGGTCATAATTTTTTTGCCACACACATTAAATAGGACAATATTCTGAGCATGCGCAGTGTCGTTTTTACAGTCACCATTGACTTAAACAGGGAGAGGGAGGGGCAGGATCGGGTTTTGTCCATATACACTCATTAGAAGAGCACAGACTAAAACAGCAATGAGACGAATCAGATGATTAAACATGATTTTAAAATGTATTTTATATATTTTTTAATTTATTTTTTGCATTTTTTTGTAATCATTATTTTTAATACTTTCTGCTGACACTAGGTGGGGCTGTGCCCCTAATGACCAGTCGCCACTGTCAGCAGCTGACAAAAATGTCATCACCAGCAGTCAAGAAATGGAAGATGTTTCAGGTTTGTGAATCTAATGGTGATATCTGCACTCTGGCTGACTGAGTAAGAAGTGAAAAAGAGTGATGTAACGTTAATGTTATAGCTAGTAAACATGGAGTAACCACACTAAGTATACCTTTATATGTTAGTATGTATACAGAACATGACTACAAATTATTCTAAGATGTAACGTTAACCCTTCATACCTCAGTCTACTTTTAAGACACTAAAATAACGTATTCCAATTTTTATTTTGTTTTCGCGTGTGGAATTATACCGGCTCTCGTTTCAGTACACATAACAACAGAACTGACAGGCAACCCTCTGAATCAGACTCCGATTGGCTGTGACTGCATCCACTCGGAGTGTCCGATTCAGAAACGTGACTCTTACACTCTTTACGTCACAAACAAGATGGTGGATGAGAATAGATCTATAAAACGATAAGCAATGCGCCAGTGGCATGTGGCAGTATGTATCCGACACATGCACAAAGATATGATCAAGGAAAGGGCTGTGGGCTTTTTGGAGACTGGAGACATGCACGCAAATGCCATATCAGCGAAAATCCTTTGGTTTCGATGGGGCATCGGTCAAAGTAAGTAAGTAAGTAAAGTAATCCATGTGTTAATGAAAAACAAACAAACAAACAAAAACATAAAAAAACAAATAAATAAACAAACAAATAATTATTAACTTTATTAAATAGATAAAGGTGTGCTCTCTCTAGCTCTCTCGCTCGCTCACAGAGGCTGTGTGCTCCTCCGTGGCGATGATGGCTTGCGTTAAAAGATAATAATAAACATAGGCCTATTTGTAAAGTGGGGGGAAACAAACGGGATTTCGAAAAGTGTCACGGTTAAACTCCTTACGAAGTGGTGTGGTGCCGCTCCACATTGCCTTTCTTCCCGACTGTAACGCTGTTGTGTGTGTGAGTGTGAGAGCAATTTTTACATAATCTGTAAATTATTTTGGTTTCAGTTGTGTGTGTGTGTGAGCAGGCTCGGATTGGCCATCGGGAGATTCTGGACTTTTCCCGGTGGGCCGCTGCCATTGGTGGGCTGCTGCCTTCGGTGGGCCGCTTGCTCTGGCGGACCGTGGACTTTCACAGCGCTGCTGCGCCGGTACCGCATCTGCCGCCGCCACCGCAAACACCCGCCGTTGCGAGGCTCTGGCGGCTCTGGCAGGTCCGGCACAGCAGTGCTGTGAAAGTCCCCGACGTTGCGAGTCTCCGGCTGTAACAATCCACTACCGCCCGCGAGGACCCAGGTTCGATTCCGGCCTGAGGTCCAAAACATTTTAAAACATAAAACAAATAAAAACAAATAATCTCCCGTTCATCGCGTCCATTCACGACCCACCTATCACATCTCTGCACCCCACCAGTGGGGCACGCCCCACACTTTGAGAAACGCTGCATTATAGCAACAAAATCCTGCGGTTTTTGGCAAACCGAGTACCAGAAAATATACATTTAAAAAATAAATAAACTTTTCATTGTTAGGGGGGCCACAGGGGGGTCAGAGGTCAGTGTTAGGGGGGCACTAGCCCCCCCTAGAACCGCCCCTGTACATATGTGAGTATTGCAGTGCTGTGAAAAGGGAGGCGGAGGCGGTGTATTCAGAATTGACTTCCACACTTTATTATTCATTAAACTCTCGGAGGATAGCAGGAATGAATAGCCACAGCTCAGTGTAATTATGGTCCACAATATGGTGTCACCACAGTATATGGGTACATGTATTATTGTTATTATTCCTTATTTCCTTATCTATTAATTTTCCTTTTCTTTTAATATTATCTGTTACATTACTTTATTTGTATCTATATATGTATCTATTTATTTACTTAGCTAGGACCGGGAGGGGGGGAAAGGGACAAATATTGACTGTATAAATGTAAAGTCATCGTGCCTGACTCAATACAAAATAAAAATAAATAAAAATAATGGTTGTTGGTAATGTATTAGCGAGGGGTCTGAGCTCAGCTCCCATTGGCTCACACTTAACTCGAGCCCTGCATGTGGCGTCTCGTCGCTACGGTTCTCTCTTGTGTTCCTGAGAAAGTGTGTGTGAGCTCCAGCTCTGTCACTACCCGATCTGCAGCTCTACCCGATCTGCAGTGCGCATGTGCGAGATGGTCCGCCATATTGGACAACTCCGGACGGCCAACCAAGATGGACACCTGACACAGTGGCTTTTAGAAAAGCTCAAAAATAAAACGAGAGAGAGATGAGTTATTGTTATTACAACGTGACTTCACTATTATTTAACAACTCTTTTTATGGAGTTCTTTTATTTGGGGTTAAGTACATTGTCAGAATAAGTGAGAAATGAATTTAACTTATGTTAGACAGCTATCATACTGAATACATATTTACTGTGAATGTGTGCAAAAATGTATGGCATATAGCTGTCTAACTGAAGTTAAATCCATTTCTCACTTATTCTGACAATGTACTTAACCCCAAATAAAAGAACTCCATAAAAAGAGTTGTTATATAATAGTGAAGTCACGTTGTATTAACAATAACTCATCTCTCTCGAGTTTTCCTTTTGAGCTTTGCCAAAAGCCACTGTGTCAATATTGTCCTACTTGGGATGCCGTCCGGAGTTGTCCAATATGGCGGACCATCTCGCACATGCGCATTGCGCACTGCAGATCGGGCAGAGCTGCAGATCGGGTAGTGACAAGCTCTACTGATCCATCATCTGTGTGTCTGGATAAACCTCCGAACGGAGCAACACTAGTCAGATTGAGAGTTTGACGGAGAGAGAAACGGTGTGTTTAACGGAGTCTGCAGGGAAAGGTGATCTAGGAAACATGAGTAAAGTCCAGATGCTGCTGTCGTTGAAGAAGCAGCGACTCACTGCTGCTTCTGAAGAGATATTTGCTCTGTTTGAACAAAAAATAGCAGAGCTCGAGGAGGAGCTGTTTCTTTCCAAAGAGGAGAACAAGAGACTCCAGAAACTAATGGACGCTGTTTTACAGCCTCAGCTTCGGATACACAGAGCAGGTCTGTTCCCTTTACTCTTCATTAACACTTTATTATCACATTAATAACACTTTAGACCAGGGGCGCTGGAAGGGGGGTGCTGAGGGCGCTGCAGCACCCCCTAGCGCAGCGTTTCTCAAAGTGTGGGGCGCGCCCCACTGGTGGGGCGCAGAGATGTGATAGGTGGGTCGCGACAAAAAAAAAATTCAAATTTTTTTTTTTACATTTTTTTTTTCACATTTATTTATTATTTAGAGGGAAGATATGATTGGTCAATTGTACTGTCATTTGACCAGTGGCGTTTCTATATGTACAAAAGTGGTGGGGCACAAAAAACTCAGATGTCTATATATAAGCTTCTGCAGAGAGGTTCATGGCTGGTGAGGCACTGGCACTGACTCTTCAGGTTTACAAATATATTAAATCAAAATATAATATTATTTTCAAAAGCTTTTTTTGTCTGATGCTTCAATTACTTTTAAACAGACAGTTCAACAGAAGGATACCCAAAAAAATGTAATTTTATCATTTAAATATTGAATTGTTCTCTCTTAGTAAGATCCCATTTTCAATAAAATTGCAGTCTTACCTTGACATGAAGATTAAGTCCATTTGCCTATCCTTCTGGACAAAAATCTCTTTTACTTTTTTGTAAAAGTCCTCCTTATCTTCTTGTAGTTTCAAAAGTCTATCATAAATCTAATCTAATCAATAGATTTTTTATTAAAAAATGATAAAAGTAGGGTAGACATGTGGATATTATCCGGCTGAACAAAACGTGCATTTATCTAACAGCTACGTTTCCCACAGATTTTATTTTGAGCTATTTTCTAAAATCCTATGGAAAAATCTCGTTGCTTTTTTGTGGAGGGAAGCCATGCGCAGCTTACTTCCGGGTTTTAGGACGCCTCACTGCAGCTCTGTCTCCTCCTCTTCACACACCACACTTTTTGCGGCACACGTACTTACAGCCAATCAGCTCTGAATTATGTGAGATGACGTATGGTGGGGATGGCAGCACTTTGCCCCTATGGTCATTATTTTTTGCCACACACATTAAATAGGAAAATACTCTGAGCATGCGCAGTGTAGTTTTTGCAGTCACCGTTCACTTAGACAGTCAGAGGGAGGGGCAGGATCAGGTTTTGTCCCACATGGCTCTAAACAGCTCAATAGGCACACACTGTAGACACTAATTAGAAGAACACAGACTAAAACAGCAATGTACAGACGAATCAGATGATTAAACATGATCTTAAAATATATTTTATATATTTTTTAATTAATTTTTGCATTTTGTTGTAATCATTATTTTAATACTTTCTGCTGACACTAGGTGGGGCTGTGCCCCACCTGCCTTAATGACCAGCCGCCACTGCATTTGACATTACTCTCGTTCAGTTACGATAGCTGGCCCTCTGTAATTGCGATTAAAATACGATTTAATTGAGCAGCCCTAGCTCAAAGTGCACCAGATTGATGCATTCAACTTCAACATTTAAAAAAAATCTTCCTGGGGGTGCATGCACCAAATAAAGCAGGTTAAAATAATTAAATTGCATACATTTTATTTTAGTAAACACTGAAAACGGGTCCCACAGACCCAAACAGCACTCAAAGGTTAAAGATAGCATATAATAATGTTAAAACGTGCTAAATATATACACTGCAAAAAAAAGTAAAAGTAGCTCACGACTATTTTGAAAGTAACCCTCATCCTAAAAAAGGTTGGAGACCCCTGTTATAGAACGATACATTTGACAATTTTAAGCTTGGCCTACCATTTTATTGGAGCGATGAGGAACAGGTGGGGCTTGAAAATGCCCACCTGTTCAAAGTGGGGGATGACAGAAACAGTTTGAGAACCACTGCCCTAGCGTCAGGCAGGCGGAGCTCCTCTGCCTGCACATTTTAATTTTTAAATTTTGATATATATTTTTTTATTACATTTCATTGTGCCTGAGATATATTTTATATTATTCAAATGATACTTTTAAACTATAAAATAAATTATTTAGCTTCAGGGAAGAAAAATTAAAAATGTTTTTTTAGTTGGAACCGTGAGCTGCGTTTCTCAAGAGATCCTCACGCGGTATTAAAATCTCCTTTACAAAATAAGTGTCCAATAATCAACAACACAACAATGATCGTATAGTGGTAGAAAACACATGTGAAACATTAAACATAAACAAACTGGTGTACAAAACTCACATACCTGCATTTCAATGGACAACATAAAATGGACACGTGAGCTGCGTTATGTTGGAGAGATAGCACCACGCTTACGTTAGCCTATTAGCTCAAATTAGCTATAGAGAACCGCAGTGATGCGTCCTAAAACCCGGAAGTAAGTTAGCATTTTTACCACTTCCGGTTCCTTCGATAAAAAGCAATGAAAAAGTTAGTTTGCCCTGTTCTGCTTGAAAGCAAGTCCCTGCCTCCTGCAAACTGTTCAAACAGACGCTTCAACTCGTACCAGTTGGAGTCTGTATGTTTGAATATGGATCTTAAGTCGGCGTGACGTTGAAGTAGCGACCCTGCTGTAGTTCCTTTATAGCATAACATTAGCATTTTGCTTCTGGCGACTAGATTTATGATTCGAAAATTATGTGGAGATTATCCGGCTGAACAAAACGTGATCCGTCTCTTAAATGTGTTTCAACCACAGACCTTATTTCCAGCTATTATGCAAAATCCTACGGAGACATTGCATTGCGTTTTTGACGAAGGAACCGGAAGGAGTTTACTTCCGGGTTTTAGGACGCGTCACTGCGGTTCTCTATTGATGATCACATTAATAAATCATATAACACAAATAGCCAATCACACACAAAACATGTTGTTGTGAGCATTAAACGACTATCATTAAACTAAACAAACAACGGAACGTTATTGTCCTAATAAAATAATAGCATACATTTTGTCCACTGACATAATACAATAGCACCTTACCAAGCCCCCAGGAAGTGCGCTGGACTCAGATGAAAATATTCATGGTGGCCAAACGGCGGTACTACACTTCCGTTTGGTTGCCAGGCCCGGAAACACTTTTTCCCATTGACTTACACGGGGAAAGAGTGGTCTGTAAATCGTTGGATAATTGTTTTTAAACTACCCAGTATGAACACTTGTATAGCCCTTATTAAAAACATTCGTTCCTCAAGTTGTAGAAATATGCTAATAACGTTCTGAGAGTTATTTCCCTCGGCATTATGAACTTGCATCTAACCCACGGGACCGCGCTGCCCGGCACGTTCATGTTACGTGTGCAGCATTACATGCGTTTATCTTTACCCATGGATGCACAATAAGAACGGACCCATACATATATATATATATATATATATATATACACAGTGCAATAATTCTTTCATGCTAAATGAAGCTCTGTTGCTTGGATATCACTAGATCCTGTTACAGCGTAATATAAGTACATAACGATTGATGTGTACATTAGCATAATGACTAGCTAGCCGCTAGCTGCTAACTGCCGCCTCGTTAATATCAAATCCATCATAACAAATCATTACCATGCTGTCATGAACGTGCGGTGCTGTTACGTGTACGCAAATTGACGTGCTTGATGTGAATGAGCATTTTGGTTAAAGTACTTCTCAGGCATGCTGGGTAATCTGTGACGTTTCGCTCTCTCAAAAGTTGGGCCATTTTATCATCATGCGCCAATGAGCAACTCTCATAGGAATGAATGAGGCCCCGCCTCCCACGCTGTATCCAGTTCTTATTATGCATCCATGCACCTTACTCTCAAGAGATGCTCACGTGGTATGAGAATCTCCCACAATCCATTGCGGTAACAAAGCTACAGCAATGCAGGCACACGTTTGTAACACCGGATGGCGTAATTCTCCAATTTAACCAGGACTTTACACCAACAGTTATAACTCTGTTACATAGGCACAACAAAGTATCTCGGAAATCTTTCTCACTAAAAACGCTAAATCTGTAAAAAAGATTGAAATGGAAGATGCAGGGCATGATGACGCAGAATCTGTGAAAGGGGCATTATGCCTTATAATATTATATACAATATTATAAGTGTGTGGTTGCCTTCTAGACACTTTGCTCAGCAGTACTGCTTGTAGGCAGGCATGACGAGACTCTTCAGTCGACCCATGTTCAGGGGATGTGGGACAGACAACATAAACAATCATACGGGGGGATAAATAGTTTAAAATATTGATATAAAAACAGTACATAAAGTGCATTAAAAGTGTGTGTATGTGTGAGAATGGTCACGGTTATTGCATTATGTGTGGTGGTTGAGCAGCCTGACGGCCCAGGGGTAGAAACTGTTTTTGAGTCTGTTTGTCCGTGACTTGAAGCTCCTGTCTCTCCTCCCAGAAGGCAGGAGAGAGAACAGTCTGTGACCTGGGTGAGAGCTGTCCTTTATGATTTAGTTAGCTCTGCTGCGGCAGCGGGAGGTGGAGATGTGTTCCAGAGAGGGCAGGGGGCAGCCGATGGTTTTCTCTGCCATCCTGATCACTCTCTGCAGGGCTTTCTTGTCCGCAGCTGAACATCCTGCATACCACCCCGAGATGGAGTATGACGGCACGCTCTTGATGGTCGCTCGGTAGAAGGACACCAGCAGCTTCTTGTTCAGTCGGTTCCTCCCAAGCACCCTCAGGAAGTGTAGTCAATCAATCAATCAATCAATCAATCAATCAATCAATCAATGTTTATTTATATAGCCCAATATCACAAATGTTACATTTGGCTCAGTGGTCTTCACAGTGTGTACAGAATATCAGTATGACAATACGACACCCTCTGTCCTTAGACCCTCACATCGTACAAGGAAACACTTCCGAAGAAAACCCAGTTTAAAGGGAACATGGGAGAAACCTCAGGGAGAGCCACAGAGGAGGGATCCCTCTCCCAGGACGGACAGACGTGCAATAGATGCCGTGTGTAAATTGAAAAGATAATACATTTGCAACTTAGGTAGTCCAAATGTTTGGAAATGCATGTGTGTATAATAGGAAGATGAATCCACGAGGATATCCATCCAGGATGATCCAGGGCCACAGCCACGACTCAAGATCCAGCGCTCGCGATCCAGGACACAGGACCGCAGGATCATCCATGACTCCGGATCCCGGCGTATATAGACACCAAAAAGAAAGACAGTTGGGGAAGCTGGGTTAATGGGAACATGAGAGTACACAGGTACAGACAGAGAGAAGGAAGAAGTAAGATGTCCCCCGACAAACTAAGCCTATATCAGCAAAACTAGGGGCTGAATCTAATCAACCCTAACAATAAGCTTTATCAAAAAGGAAGGTCTTAAGCGCACTCTTAAAAGCGGATAGGCTGTCTGCCGCCCGAACACAAACTGGAAGCTGATTCCACAAATGTGGAGCTTGATAAGAAAAGGCTCTGGCTCCCATTGTACTTTTAGAGACTCTAGGAACACCCAACAACCCTGCATTCTTGGAACGCAATGCCCTAGTAGGACAGTAGGGTATAATGAGTTATTTAAGGTAAGATGGCGCCTGCCCATTAAGGGCTTTGTAGGCGAGAAGAAGAATTTTAAATTCTATCCTGTGTTCTATAGGGAGCCAGTGTAAGGCAGCCAGAACAGGAGTAACGTGGTCCCTTTTGCTAACTCTGGTTAGTACACGAGCCGCAGCATTTTGAATCAGCTGAAGGGACTTGACTGACTTCTTGGTACTCCCTGATAATAAAGAGTTACAATAATCCAGCCTAGAAGTAACAAATGCATGGACTAGTTTCTCTGCATCGTTTTGAGGCAAGATATGCCTGATTTTTGCAATGTTACGTAGATGGAAGTGTGCGGTCCTTGAAATTGATTTTATGTGGGCGTTAAAGGATAAATCCTGATCAAATACAACACCAAGATTCCTTACAGTCTCACTGGAGGCCAAATTAATGCCATCCATAGTTAGTATATCTTTAGATAATTTGTTTCGTAGATTATTCGGGCCAAGTACAATAACTTCAGTTTTGGTCGTGTTTAACATCAAAAAGTTTAAGGTCATCCACGTTTTTAAGTCCTTAAGGCAGTCTTGAATTTTATTTAGATGATTAATTTCATCAAGCTTGATTGATAAATATAGTTGAGTATCATCCGCATAACAATGAAAGTTTACAGAATGATTCCTTATAATATTGCCTAACGGAAGCATATATAATGTGAACAAAATAGGTCCGAGCACTGAGCCCTGTGGCACTCCATGGCTAACTTTGGTTTGCGTAGAAGATTCATCGTTAACACGTACAAACTGAGAGCGTTCAGATAGATAGGACCTAAACCAGCCTAAAGCAGTTCCCTGTATGCCAACTAAGTGCTCTAGTCTTTGCAATAGGATATCATGGTCGATAGTATCAAATGCAGCACTGAGATCGAGCAAAACAAGAATAGAGACAAGTCCCTTGTCAGAGGCTATTAGAATGTAATTTGTGACTTTAACCAGAGCTGTCTCTGTGCTATGATGTGTTCTAAAGCCAGACTGAAAATCTTCAAATAAATCATTGTTTTTTAAATAATCACACAGCTGTTTTGCGACTGCTTTCTCGAGAAATTTTGAGAGGAACGGAAGATTAGAAATAAGTCAATAGTTGGCTAAAACCTCTGGATCGAGGTTGTGCTTTTTAAGAAGCGGTTTTATCACTGCTACTTTGAATGATTGTGGAACATAATATAATGTTACATTGATAATGTACTCACTAAACTTACGATTATTTTCACTTTTTTTCTTCCAAAAGTTAATTATCCAAAGCCTCTGTACACCCCCCTCTATATACATGTAATGGTTTGGTCCTGCCTCCAAACGCTGTGCGGCACCGCTTTTTCTAGCAGCAGAGAGTGAGAGCATGACGCTGGTGAGGAGGGATGCTAGTACTTACGTGTGTACAATGTCTCAACGACTAACAAAGTCAGGCTTTCAAAAAAGAAAAGAAAGGAGAGAAAGACAAGAGAGAGGGACTAAAGGGTGACAGTATGTCACCCAGTTTTTCAAAAGAAAAGGTGGGTGTGGTCTATGAGTGGTGGGAATTAGTCTGTTAGCTAAGCGTAGTCCATTGGCAATAATAATTGTAATGTTTTGCTGACATTAAAGGTGGGGTAAGTAATTTTGGAGAAACCAGCTCCAGTGCGCTAGAATTTGAAAATACACAGCCGGAAGAAATCTGCCACTTCCTTACAGAGCCCCTCCTCCAACACACACGAACGCGTGCACATGACCAATGAGGGCACGAGATAAGTTTGTGCACAGATGGAAGGCTGACAGGCAGGTAGGCCATCCAGTTATTTTAGCCGGCTCAGATGATTGGTCGTGCTTTCTACAGTACCACGGCTTCCACAGAGGAAATTTGTTATGGATTTGTTGTTAAAGCACTTCAGATATTCATTGCTATCGGGATGTTAAGAGCATTCCATGGAATATAACAAAAAGTGTATCTCGAGCCGGTTTCTCAAACTTACCTACCCCACCTTTAACTACTGTTGATATATTCACAGAAAATGCTGAGGTTTTTCATTTCACTGCTCTTTTAGCTGACATTTAATAAATGCAGGTACATTTTTAGCAGCTATTCATACTAAACCAGTTGTCCCTCCCCCTGGTGCCAGGATCAACAGATCCATCTCTAGGCTCCGCAGCCCTGTTCCCCCATAAGGCTTTGCAGTCTTGCCATGTTGTCCATTGAAAGCCAGTTGGCTAGAAAGCTGGACTTCAAGGACTTGATCAGTGACTTAGCCTGTAAGAAGGCTAGGCGCTGGGCTCTTGGTGAGTAAGGCTGAGCCAGGGCTCGTATTAACTGTTAAAGGGCAAGGCTATTGTAACGATATTGGATCACTACACACCAGATGCATGATGAGAAAAAGACTGAGAACAGGTAATAGGCTCTGATTTAGCACCACCATCAGGCCTTTTCACTTCCATTTCCGTGTTGTTGTCCGTTTACACTTTAATACCCGCTTATTTGGTAGTTGGTATGTATATTTAATAAAACAATCTGCTGCTTATGTTATTTCTTTTGTTATAGCATTTTATAAATGATAATATTGGTGTTAATGTTCACTTTATTTTAATTTAAGAGGTCATGTATATTTAAGTTATAGTTATTTATTCATTCAAAAATGTTATTAAAAAGGCATGTACTCCATAAAGATGACTATTGAGGTCTATTGTCAGGAATGTTAGTGTTATATCAAAATAGTGAATTCTACTGCAGTAGAATGTTGCACGTCTGCACAGTGTTATAGTTTCACCACTCAGTGTCTGTAAATATTGTGCAGTTAGTATTGGACTACACGATAGGTGCAAGCCTGTACAGGTAGAGTTATTTAAAGCATCAATGAGTCGGTTGGGTTCTGGAGGTGTGGTTACAGCAATTGTGCTTGGTTGGTGTGACCTGTGCCTGGTGGTGGGGCCCAATGTGATGTCTTTTCATGGGGCCCAAAATCCCAAAATTAATGATAATGATATCCTATTGCAAAGTCTAGAGCACTTAGTTGGCATACAGGGAACTGCTTTAGGCTGGTTTAGGTCCTATCTATCTGAACGCTCTCAGTTTGTACGTGTTGACGATGAATCTTCCACGCAAACCAAAGTTAGCCATGGAGTGCCACAGGGCTCAGTGCTCGGACATATTTTGTTCACATTATATATGCTTCCGTTAGGCAATATTATAAGGAATCATTCTGTAAACTTTCATTGTTATGCGGATGATACTCAACTATATTTATCAATCAAGCCTGATGAAATTAATCATCTAAATAAAATTCAAGACTGCCTCAAGGACTTAAAAACGTGGATGACCTTAAACTTGTTGATGTTAAACACGACCAAAACTGAAGTTATTGTACTTGGCCCGAAGAATCTACGAAACAAATTATCTAAAGATATACTAACTATGGACTTAACTGTATTATCCTGAGGAGGGCCTCTTTGCACTTCCGCTCACCCCTAATAATTGCGGAAGAGACGATGGGCCTCTCTTCTCTGGAAACTGTAATTCAATAACATACCTAATTATATTGACCAGGTCCAACACTGATATAACTGTGTGTTTCCTGTTTTCCGCAGATGTCCAGCAGCTGGTAGTGGTTAAAGAAGAGCCTCTCCCTGACCAGCAGGAGTGGAGCTCCAGTCTGGACCAGGAGGACCCAGATTCCCCCCCACACATTAAGCAGGAACAGGAGGAAATCAGGATCAGTCAGGAGGGAGAGCAGCTTCAGGAGCTGGAGGAGGCTGATATCACCAAGTCCACTTTCACTCCTGTCCCTGTGAAGAGTGAAGATGATAAAGAGAAACCTCAGTCCTCACAGCCTCATCAAAGACAAACTGATCACATGGAAACAGAAGCTGATGGAGAGGACTTTCGAGAACCAGCCAGGAACTCAGATCCAGAGAGCAGTTTACAACCAAAGACTGAGGACCACACTGGAGACTCTTCTGAAGAGACTGATGACTCTTCTGAACCTGACACTGAACACAGTGCTGATTGGAAGGAGACCAGAGAACCTGCCTCAGGCTCAAACTCACTGAGAAATAGACAAGAATCTGTCAGTGATCCCCGATGTAGTGCTGAAAAGAAACCATTCAGCTGCTCAGTTTGTAAGAAAGCTTTTAGATATAGACAAGTTCTAAATCAACACATGAGAATCCACACAGGAGAGAAACCCTTTCGTTGCTCAGTCTGTAAGAAAGCTTTTTCACACAGTGGAAGTTTAAAGGTACACATGAGAATCCACACAGGAGAGAAAACACACAGCTGCTCAGTCTGTGAGAAAGCTTTTTCACACAGTGGACGTTTAAAGGTACACATGAGCGTCCACACAGGAGAGAAAACACACAGCTGCTCAGTCTGTAAGAAAGCTTTTTCACAGAGTGGAAGTTTAAAGGTACACATGAGCGTCCACACAGGAGAGAAAACACACAGCTGCTCAGTCTGTAAGAAAGCTTTTTCACAGAGTGGAAGTTTAAAGGTACACATGAGAATCCACACAGGAGAGAAAACACACAGCTGCTCAGTCTGTAAGAAAGCTTTTTCAGAGAGTGGAAGTTTAAAGGTACACATGAGAATCCACACAGGAAAGGAAACACACAGCTGCTCAGTCTGTAAGAAAGCTTTTTCACGGAGTAGAAGTTTAAAGGTACACATGATAATTCACACAGGAGAGAAAACACACAGCTGCTCAGTTTGTGAGAAAGCTTTTTCACGGAGTGGAAGTTTAAAGGAACACATGAGAATCCACACAGGAGAGAAAACACACAGCTGCTCAGTCTGTAAGAAAGCTTTTTCACGGAGTAGCAGTTTAAAGGAACACATGAGAATTCACACAGGAGAGAAAACACACAGCTGCTCAGTCTGTAAGAAAGCTTTTTCACGGAGTAGAAGTTTAAAGGCACACATGAGAGTCCACACTGGAGAGAAAGCACACATCTGCTCAGTCTGTAAGAAAGCATTTTCAAAGAGTGGAAGTTTAAAGGCACACATGAGAATCCACACAGGAGAGAAACCATTCAAAAGCAATGTTTGTGACAAAAGATCTAAATAGCGTGGTCATTTCCAAAGGCACAAGTGTGTTGGTCGCCAGTCCTCACAGCTTAATGAAATTCAAACTGAGGATAACGGAGATGCAGAGCCTCCAATCAGCAGCTCAGCTGAACACATGGAAACAGAAGCTGATGGAGAGGACAATGAATAAGTCTTATGACAGTTCACACGTGAGAGAAATCTGTCTGACTGGATTAACATTGTTGTACAACATCCATATAAGACTTAAATGAACTCCATCTTTATCAACATAGGTGGACAATATGTTTAATGTTTTTGTCATTCTGATGTATACGTTAACCACTGACTGTTGATGAACCATTTTATTTGGATTGAGGGCTCCAAGTTTCCATATAGAGATATAGGATGATTTAATGTATTGTTTATTTCTAAATGTTTTGTATCATTGCTATCCTGTTAATGAGCCCTGATTTAAATAAATGTACCTGTTATCGGAGTGTTTTTGCTTCTGTAACTATAAGGGAATACATTTTCCTATTTTGTATCCTGATGACCTAATGCCGTTACATGTAATACGTTACTCCCTAAGCCTGTTTTCACCCATCTGCAACCGATTCGCTAATAATCACAAATGTTCATTTCTTTGACCCCTTGACTCGACTATTTCTTTTTTAATAATCGTTACATCTCCTCAGGGCCAAGTTCCTGTGTCCTGCCTTTCACCTGCTGATCACCCACTGTTCATTTAAGGTGGACTGACCTTTACAATGGACCAGCTAGTCTTAATGCAAACGTGTTGTAAAATGACGCTAGACCAAAAACGTGCTGTGTGCTCAAAGATTGTTTATGGTATGAGAGCTTCACTCTGTTTTTGTTGTCCAAACGACGCCAACAGATGGCGGGTACTAACATTCACAAACACGTACCTATCTCCCGCAGGTATTCTGAGGAAGACCCTCATAGGTGGTGGTTACTAATACTCACAAACACATCTCAATTCATTCCACTCATTCAACAAAGTAATTCACTCAGCATTCAACCAAGACATTTGAGAGATATTTACCAAGTTTGAGAGAACCTTACCGAGCTTACCGAGAGAGAGCATACCAGGGGAACCCCCCCCCCCCCCTCTCTCTCGTTCTCTCCAAAAAAAAAAGTTTTTTTCCCAGTGTCTTTATGCTCAAAAACAGGATAGAAAAACCTAAGACAACTCCTCCACACCCATATTTGTGGAAACTGGGCATGGCCTCTGATGTGCAGGACTGGACATGACCGGACATATTCTATGGCAGGGTTCGGCAACCCCTGGTACGCGGCACCGTAACCAGTGGCACACTAGGAATAAGTGTGCAAAATATTAACATTTTATTTTCGGATCCTGAACGAGACCGCCGCCAGAAGGAAGCCATGCACGCAACGCAGCCCCGCTCTCTTGAACTCCAGGCGACTTTCTGCCGCTTTCCTCCGTGGTGCAGTGCTGATCGATTCACCACGGTGGAAAGCACTTCACAAATGTCAGTACAATTGTACTATTACTATTGTTTCTACAGGTAAATACAAATCTGAGTTGACAAATATGACATGTGGGGTACCTCAAGGCTCCATCTTGGGGCCTCTTCTCTTTAACATCTACATGCTACCACTGGCTCAGATAATGAAAAACAACTAAATAAGTTACCATAGCTATGCAGATGACACACAAATGTACGTAACAATTTCACCAGGAGACTATGCTCCAATTCAAACACTGAGTAAGTGCATTGAACAAATCAATGACTGGATGTGTCAGAACCTTCTCCAATTAAACAAAGATAAAACTGAGGTAATGGTTTTTGGAGCCAAGGCAGAACGTATAAAAGTTAGCGCTGAGCTTCAGCCTGCAATGTTCAAAACAACAGACAGAAATCTAGGTGTAGTCATGGACTCTGACCTGAGTTTCAACAGTCACATTAAAACAGTTACTAAATCAGCCTACTATCACCTAAAGAATATATCTAGGATTAAAGACTAATGTCACAGCAGGATCTGGAAAAACTTCTCCGTGCTTTTATCTTCAGTAGACTGGACTACTGCAATGGTGTCTTCACAGGTCTCACTAAAACATCTATTAGGAAGCTGCAGCTGATTCAGAACGCCGCTGCTCGAGTCCTCACTGACACTAAGAAAGTGGATCACATCACTCCTGCTCTGAAGTCTTTACACTGGCTTCCTGTGTGTCAACGAATAGATTTCAAAATACTGCTGCTGGTTTATAAAGCACTGAATGGTTTAGTCCCAGAATACATTTCTGACCTCCTGCTAAATGATGAACCATCCAGATCTCTCAGGTCTTCAGGGACTGGTCAGCTTCCTGTCCCCAGAGTCAGAACTAAACATGGAGAAGCAGCGTTCAGTTATTATGCTCCAAACATCTGGAACAAACTTCCAGAAACCTGCAGGTCCGCTGCAACTCTGACTACTTTCAAATCCAGCAAGAAGACTTTTCTTTTTGCCGCAGCTTTTAATTGAACTATTCACATCTTAAACTGCACTGTAACTTTTATCCATGTATTTTTTCTTTTAATGTTTATTTTATTATCTTTTCTTTTTAATGACTGATTTTAAATGCCATTTTCTTAATGTCTTTCGTTTTTTGTAAAGCACTTTGAATTGCCTTGTGTTGAAAGTTACTATATAAATAAACTTGCTTTGCCTTGCCTTGCCCCGCTCTCTTTAACTCCAGGTGACTTTCTGCCGCTTTCCTCCGTGGTGCCGTGGTGATCGTTTCACCACAGAGGAAAGCACTTCACAAATTGCAGTACCCAGAAGGAGCTGTACAAATGCCGCAGTTTTTGCGTGGCTGTGTCTTTAGTTGAAAGCCCAGTGGCGATCTGCTCATCTCTCATTGAAATAATATGCTACACAGGGGCGGACTGGCCATGTGTGTTCTGGAGAATCACAGAACGGACGATCGTCCTTATTATTATGCTGTTTAACTTTCTAAGGGTGTTTTCTCGATTTTTAGATGTTTTCTTAAATCACCTTTTAAATGTATTTCTTCTAACATGGCACCCATGTGTTACATATCAAAATGTTCAGGACAATCCCTAGTATTGCTATATATGCAAATTACTCACCTTAGAGCACTGTTTGATGAGATGAGTAGCTCAAAAGCTTAACATTTGACATCCGATTTCTGGGAAAATCTTCAAAACTCTTCTGAAAACACAAATGTTCTCGTGATCTAATTGTTTTGATGTTTTAGATTTGGTTACCAAAGTGTTAGAATTACAAAAGTAGTGAAATATTTGAATTACACTGTATATAAATGTGTTATTCATGTCTAAATTGAAATTTAATAAATTCAAATTCTGAGTAAAACAGCTGTCAATCACTCTACTTTCACCACAGCAGGGGCTGAGATACATCAGGACTGAATAATGACTTCATATCACATAACAAGGTTCATGTGATGTGTACAAAAAAGGATTGAGCATTAGAAAAAAAAAATTCAACCAACAATTTATTATAATACCAACAATGTATATAAACTGCAAAATTTCACTATTTACAAAATTGAAAATGTTTTTCCTTCAAGCAACTATTTAATTTCATTTTTATTTGTCCCGCTCATGGTACGCAAAACCAAATGTACAACAATTGCCATAAAAACAATTGCTATACATTATACATACAAATAAAAAATAGTCTTCTCCTCTCTTGATGAAGAACACGTCCGTCAGTCTTCTCCTCGTCCTCCTCTCTTGATGAAGAACACGTCCGTCAGTCTTCTCCTCGTCCTCCTCTCTTGATGAAGAACACGTCCGTCAGTCTTCTCCTCGTCCTCCTCTCTTGATGAAGAACACGTCCGTCAGTCTTCTCCTCGTCCTCCTCTCTTGATGAAGAACACGTCCGTCAGTCTTCTCCTCGTCCTCCTCTCTTGATGAAGAACACGTCCGTCAGTCTTCTCCTCGTCCTCCTCTCTTGATGAAGAACACGTCCATCAGTCTTCTCCTCGTCCTCCTCTCTTGATGAAGAACACGTCCGTCAGTCTTCTCCTCGTCCTCCTCTCTTGATGAAGAACACGTCCGTCAGTCTTCTCCTCGTCCTCCTCTCTTGATGAAGAACACGTCCGTCAGTCTTCTCCTCGTCCTCCTCTCTTGATGAAGAACACGTCCGTCAGTCTTCTCCTCGTCCTCCTCTCTTCGATGAAGAACACGTCCGTCAGTCTTCTCCTCGTCCTCCTCTCTTGATGAAGAACACGTCCGTCAGTCTTCTCCTCGTCCTCCTCTCTTGATGAAGAACACGTCCGTCAGTCTTCTCCTCGTCCTCCTCTCTTGATGAAGAACACGTCCGTCAGTCTTCTCCTCGTCCTCCTCTCTTGATGAAGAACACGTCCGTCAGTCTTCTCCTCGTCCTCCTCTCTTGATGAAGAACACGTCCGTCAGTCTTCTCCTCGCCCTCCTCTCTTGATGAAGAACACGTCCGTCAGTCTTCTCCTCGTCCTCCTCTCTTGATGAAGAACACGTCCGTCAGTCTTCTCCTCGTCCTCCTCTCTTGATGAAGAACACGTCCGTCAGTCTTCTCCTCGTCCTCCTCTCTTGATGAAGAACACGTCCGTCAGTCTTCTCCTCGTCCTCCTCTCTTGATGAAGAACACGTCCGTCAGTCTTCTCCTCGTCCTCCTCTCTTGGTGAAGAACACGTCCGTCAGTCTTCTCCTCGTCCTCCTCTCTTGATGAAGAACACGTCCGTCAGTCTTCTCCTCGTCCTCCTCTCTTGATGAAGAACACGTCCGTCAGTCTTCTCCTCGTCCTCCTCTCTTGATGAAGAACACGTCCGTCAGTCTTCTCCTCGTCCTCCTCTCTTGATGAAGAACACGTCCGTCAGTCTTCTCCTCGTCCTCCTCTCTTGATGAAGAACACGTCCGTCAGTCTTCTCCTCGTCCTCCTCTCTTGATGAAGAACACGTCCGTCAGTCTTCTCCTCGTCCTCCTCTCTTGATGAAGAACACGTCCGTCAGTCTTCTCCTCGTCCTCCTCTCTTGATGAAGAACACGTCCGTCAGTCTTCTCCTCGTCCTCCTCTCTTGATGAAGAACACGTCCGTCAGTCTTCTCCTCGTCCTCCTCTCTTGATGAAGAACACGTCCGTCAGTCTTCTCCTCGTCCTCCTCTCTTGATGAAGAACACGTCCGTCAGTCTTCTCCTCGTCCTCCTCTCTTGATGAAGAACACGTCCGTCAGTCTTCTCCTCGTCCTCCTCTCTTGATGAAGAACACGTCCGTCAGTCTTCTCCTCGTCCTCCTCTCTTGATGAAGAACACGTCCGTCAGTCTTCTCCTCGTCCTCCTCTCTTGATGAAGAACACGTCCGTCAGTCTTCTCCTCGTCCTCCTCTCTTGATGAAGAACACGTCCGTCAGTCTTCTCCTCGTCCTCCTCTCTTGATGAAGAACACGTCCGTCAGTCTTCTCCTCGTCCTCCTCTCTTGATGAAGAACACGTCCGTCAGTCTTCTCCTCGTCCTCCTCTCTTGATGAAGAACACGTCCGTCAGTCTTCTCCTCGTCCTCCTCTCTTGATGAAGAACACGTCCGTCAGTCTTCTCCTCGTCCTCCTCTCTTGATGAAGAACACGTCCGTCAGTCTTCTCCTCGTCCTCCTCTCTTTATGAAGAACACGTCCGTCAGTCTTCTCCTCGTCCTCCTCTCTTGATGAAGAACACGTCCGTCAGTCTTCTCCTCGTCCTCCTCTCTTGTGAAGAACACGTCCGTCAGTCTTCTCCTCGTCCTCCTCTCTTGATGAAGAACACGTCCGTCAGTCTTCTCCTCGTCCTCCTCTCTTGATGAAGAACACGTCCGTCAGTCTTCTCCTCGTCCTCCTCTCTTATTGAAGAACACGTCCGTCAGTCTTCTCCTCGTCCTCCTCTCTTGTATGAAGAACACGTCCGTCAGTCTTCTCCTCGTCCTCCTCTCTTGATGAAGAACACGTCCGTCAGTCTTCTCCTCGTCCTCCTCTCTTGATGAAGAACACGTCCGTCAGTCTTCTCCTCGTCCTCCTCTCTTGATGAAGAACACGTCCGTCAGTCTTCTCCTCGTCCTCCTCTCTTGATGAAGAACACGTCCGTCAGTCTTCTCCTCGTCCTCCTCTCTTGATGAAGAACACGTCCGTCAGTCTTCTCCTCGTCCTCCTCTCTTGATGAAGAACACGTCCGTCAGTCTTCTCCTCGTCCTCCTCTCTTGATGAAGAACACGTCCGTCAGTCTTCTCCTCGTCCTCCTCTCTTGATGAAGAACACGTCCGTCAGTCTTCTCCTCGTCCTCCTCTCTTGATGAAGAACACGTCCGTCAGTCTTCTCCTCGTCCTCCTCTCTTGATGAAGAACACGTCCGTCAGTCTTCTCCTCGTCCTCCTCTCTTGATGAAGAACACGTCCGTCAGTCTTCTCCTCGTCCTCCTCTCTTGATGAAGAACACGTCCGTCAGTCTTCTCCTCGTCCTCCTCTCTTCGTGAAGAACACGTCCGTCAGTCTTCTCCTCGTCCTCCTCTCTTCGATGAAGAACACGTCCGTCAGTCTTCTCCTCGTCCTCCTCTCTTGATGAAGAACACGTCCGTCAGTCTTCTCCTCGTCCTCCTCTCTTGATGAAGAACACGTCCGTCAGTCTTCTCCTCGTCCTCCTCTCTTGATGAAGAACACGTCCGTCAGTCTTCTCCTCGTCCTCCTCTCTTGATGAAGAACACGTCCGTCAGTCTTCTCCTCGTCCTCCTCTCTTGATGAAGAACACGTCCGTCAGTCTTCTCCTCGTCCTCCTCTCTTGATGAAGAAAACGTCCGTCAGTCTTCTCCTCGTCCTCCTCTCTTGATGAAGAACACGTCCGTCAGTCTTCTCCTCGTCCTCCTCTCTTGATGAAGAACACGTCCGTCAGTCTTCTCCTCGTCCTCCTCTCTTTGTGAAGAACACGTCCGTCAGTCTTCTCCTCGTCCTCCTCTCTTGATGAAGACCACGTCCGTCAGTCTTCTCCTCGTCCTCCTCTCTTCGTGAAGAACACGTCCGTCAGTCTTCTCCTCGTCCTCCTCTCTTGTTGAAGAACACGTCCGTCAGTCTTCTCCTCGTCCTCCTCTCTTGATGAAGAACACGTCCGTCAGTCTTCTCCTCGTCCTCCTCTCTTGATGAAGAACACGTCCGTCAGTCTTCTCCTCGTCCTCCTCTCTTGATGAAGAACACGTCCGTCAGTTCTTCTCCTCGTCCCTCCTCTCTTGATGAAGACCACAGTCCGTCAGTCTTCTCCTCGTCCTCCTCTCTTGATGAAGAACACGTCCGTCAGTCTTCTCCTCGTCCTCCTCTCTTGATGAAGAACACGTCCGTCAGTCTTCTCCTCGTCCTCCTCTCTTGATGAAGAACACGTCCGTCAGTCTTCTCCTCGTCCTCCTCTCTTGATGAAGAACACGTCCGTCAGTCTTCTCCTCGTCCTCCTCTCTTGATGAAGAACACGTCCGTCAGTCTTCTCCTCGTCCTCCTCTCTTGATGAAGAACACGTCCGTCAGTCTTCTCCTCGTCCTCCTCTCTTGATGAAGAACACGTCCGTCAGTCTTCTCCTCGTCCTCCTCTCTTGATGAAGAACACGTCCGTCAGTCTTCTCCTCGTCCTCCTCTCTTGATGAAGAACACGTCCGTCAGTCTTCTCCTCGTCCTCCTCTCTTGATGAAGAACACGTCCGTCAGTCTTCTCCTCGTCCTCCTCTCTTGATGAAGAACACGTCCGTCAGTCTTCTCCTCGTCCTCCTCTCTTGATGAAGAACACGTCCGTCAGTCTTCTCCTCGTCCTCCTCTCTTGATGAAGAACACGTCCGTCAGTCTTCTCCTCGTCCTCCTCTCTTGATGAAGAAACACGTCCGTCAGTCTTCTCCTCGTCCTCCTCTCTTGATGAAGAACACGTCCGTCAGTCTTCTCCTCGTCCTCCTCTCTTCGTGAAGAACACGTCCGTCAGTCTTCTCCTCGTCCTCCTCTCTTGTTGAAGAACACGTCCGTCAGTCTTCTCCTCGTCCTCCTCTCTTGATGAAGACACGTCCGTCAGTCTTCTCCTCGTCCTCCTCTCTTCGTGAAGAACACGTCCGTCAGTCTTCTCCTCGTCCTCCTCTCTTCGTGAAGAACACGTCCGTCAGTCTTCTCCTCGTCCTCCTCTCTTGATGAAGAACACGTCCGTCAGTCTTCTCCTCGTCCTCCTCTCTTGATGAAGAACACGTCCGTCAGTCTTCTCCTCGTCCTCCTCTCTTGATGAAGAACACGTCCGTCAGTCTTCTCCTCGTCCTCCTCTCTTGATGAAGAACACGTCCGTCAGTCTTCTCCTCGTCCTCCTCTCTTGATGAAGAACACGTCCGTCAGTCTTCTCCTCGTCCTCCTCTCTTGATGAAGAACACGTCCGTCAGTCTTCTCCTCGTCCTCCTCTCTTGATGAAGAACACGTCCGTCAGTCTTCTCCTCGTCGTCCTCTCTTGATGAAGAACACGTCCGTCAGTCTTCTCCTCGTCCTCCTCTCTTGATGAAGAACACGTCCGTCAGTCTTCTCCTCGTCCTCCTCTCTTGATGAAGAACGCGTCCGTCAGTCTTCTCCTCGTCCTCCTCTCTTGATGAAGAACACGTCCGTCAGTCTTCTCCTCGTCCTCCTCTCTTGATGAAGAACACGTCCGTCAGTCTTCTCCTCGTCCTCCTCTCTTGATGAAGAACACGTCCGTCAGTCTTCTCCTCGTCCTCCTCTCTTGATGAAGAACACGTCCGTCAGTCTTCTCCTCGTCCTCCTCTCTTGATGAAGAACACGTCCGTCAGTCTTCTCCTCGTCCTCCTCTCTTGGAGAAGAACACGTCCGTCAGTCTTCTCCTCGTCCTCCTCTCTTGATGAAGAACACGTCCGTCAGTCTTCTCCTCGTCCTCCTCTCTTGATGAAGAACACGTCCGTCAGTCTTCTCCTCGTCCTCCTCTCTTGATGAAGAACACGTCCGTCAGTCTTCTCCTCGTCCTCCTCTCTTCGTGAAGAACACGTCCGTCAGTCTTCTCCTCGTCCTCCTCTCTTGATGAAGAACACGTCCGTCAGTCTTCTCCTCGTCCTCCTCTCTTGTATGAAGAACACGTCCGTCAGTCTTCTCCTCGTCCTCCTCTCTCTTGATGAAGAACAGCGTCCGTCAGTCTTCTCCTCGTCCTCCTCTCTTGATGAAGAACACGTCCGTCAGTCTTCTCCTCGTCCTCCTCTCTTGATGAAGAACACGTCCGTCAGTCTTCTCCTCGTCCTCCTCTCTTCGATGAAGAACGCGTCCGTCAGTCTTCTCCTCGTCCTCCTCTCTTGATGAAGAACACGTCCGTCAGTCCTTCTCCTCGTCCTCCTCTCTTCATGAATGAACACGTCCGTCAGTCTTCTCCTCGTCCTCCTCTCTTGATGAAGAACACGTCCGTCAGTCTTCTCCTCGTCCTCCTCTCTTGCATGAAGAACACGTCCGTCAGTCTTCTCCTCGTCCTCCTCTCTTGATGAGAACCGTCCGTCAGTCTTCTCCTCGTCCTCCTCTCTTCGATGAAGAACACGTCCGTCAGTCTTCTCCTCGTCCTCCTCTCTTGATGAAGAACACGTCCGTCAGTCTTCTCCTCGTCCTCCTCTCTTGATGAAAGAACACGTCCGTCAGTCTTCTCCTCGTCCTCCTCTCTTGATGAAGAAACACGTCCGTCAGTCTTCTCCTCGTCCTCCCTCTTCGTGAAGAACACGTCCTTCAGTCTTCTCCTCGTCCTCCTCTCTTGG